>NW_010159956.1:0-14814 GCF_000695765.1 Mesitornis unicolor
AGCCTGTAGCGCTGCATAGGGTTACTGCGCCTGAAGTGCAGTCTCGTCCAGATTTGGGGATGGGGATCATCAGAATAAATGTCAGACAGATGCACACACAGAGGAGTGCATTTCATGTCTTTCTTTGGCATTTACATTTATCAGATGGATCGTGTTCTGCCACTGCCTGGATTCAGTGACCACCGGGGAACTCGGGACAACTCGCTCATCTGGAGACGTGCTGCAGAGATACTCAGCCCCTGAGATGAATCCCATCCCTTGCGAATTCAGAGAGATGGAAAGGATCAAAGCCACAGCAGAATTGGACTTGTCAGCTCAAGCAGTCTCAGCCGTCCACACGTCTTTTCATTCAGCTTTTCTAACTGCCTTGGGGAAGGCAAGGTTTTTTAGAAAGGAACTGGACAAATATATCAACCCCCAAAAAATCTGGATTGATCTGTTAAAAACTAAAGAAAAAGAGTCACTTCAGTCAGTTCTCCATAAAGAAGAAGAGTAAAGTTTGAATGCTAAGTATTAGCCCAATCGTGATGTTCTAAGCCTTATGCTGGAGATGCTATTAATTGTAATTCAATTGCTCTAGCGCTGGGTAGCAGCCAACGCTGTAATGGATTTTAAAGACAAAGTAGCTGCTATTTTGTGTAAGCAATGCTGGCAATGCACATTGTCCTAACGGCATAGTGGTTAACCAGGATGCTGGGAACCTCTAAGGATGATTGTACCCTTACAGGGAGTTTTAACATTAAAGAAGCTGCTCAGAAGGCAGCAGCACTGGAACGAAGGTGCCTCAGCTGAGGGTGCTCTGAAAGGTCAGCACTAAAGCAAAGGTAGCCATGAGAGAAGAAGGGAGAAGGACAGAGGAAGACTGTTTAACAGCAAAGATGCCCCTAAGTACATGGAGAGTTGTGTGGATGGAGTTCTTCCAGCTCACCAGTTTTCCCATTCAGGAAAAGAGGTAGCATAACCATCTTCCATGGTCAGTCTGCTTCTGGTGTGCAGGAGAGGGCAGGGGAGCACTGGAAGCACTGTCTCCTCCAAACAGCCCTTAAAACTGCTGGGGAATGGCTTGGGGCATTGCACAGAGGAATGAGTTCTCAGCCCCATCTCCAAGTGTCCAAGGCTGGGAGAGGTCAAAGAATGCCCTGAGAGTTGAACACAGCGAGAGATGTGCCAGCACTGGGGAGGAGAAACCTGCAGCCAAGAGCATGGAGAAAGCACTGATCCCGTTCCATTCAAATAAAAGACGCATTTGGACGTGGATAAGGCATCAAGCACTGCTCCACAGCAACCATTCTTCTTGGAAAAGAAAGCCCTTGAAGGGCAAGGATGGAACAAACTGTGCTCCAAGGGCAAGGAACATTGAACGTGAGCCAGATCGTGGCTCAAACAAGAAGTTTCTGCCCATGCCTGGGAAACATTCGGCTGTGGCTGATGAGATGTTTGCAAGACACCAGAAACAAAGGCAAACAAATGGAAACAGTGGCCTCAAGCTACAGCTCGTAATGAGACATTTGGTGTCTGCACTCCCCGCCTATGCAAGAGGGATCTAAGGCTATAAGCAGATCACTATAAACTTCAAGCATTAGCCCCAAAGTTAAGTTTTCTTTTCTCTTTATACAGCCTGGCAGTTTAAAGGGTTTTTTACAGCTTCTGCTTGACCGGTGTTTCAGCTGTGCTCTGAGTTTTTTTCATTACTCGGGATTACTTATTAAAGTCTTTGTGTGAACCAAATTCCAACTGGAACCGAGCGGTGAATCTCTGGCCGCAGGGCATTGTGCTTGGTTATCGACTGTGAAAGGAGGCGCAGCGAATAAACGGCCGCGACTCTGAAATTCTAAGAATGGGAAGGAGGAACCCTGGGCAGAGCCGAGCAATGAGATGTGATGATTTTTTTTTCCTCGAGGTTTTTCCAATAACTCCATGAATAAAGCATAGGAAGCCCTAAAGCAAATTGCTGCTCTGTCCTGGGAAGAATAAGGACCTGAACTAAACTGTCATTGCAGGTGAAAGATAAAACATTGAAAAGTTATCTCACTGCTCCGAAGCACTAGACAGGTGCTTCTCTCTGCAAAAATCCATCTGGATCCATTAAATATGAGACTCCAAGTCCACTGGTCTCAAATCAGGCATCATATGCTCCCATACGGCCATTAAAACTCTGATTTAAAACCCAGATTCCCTACAATTTATTTTATTGCCAATATGACCATGACCACAGAACCGATGTTTCTAACTGAGTACATACTATACAAGCCTCTAGTGCTACTCCCTCCATTCAGTCCAGAGGAGCTGATTGCTCCCTGGTCATAAGGTAGGTAGGATCTGACCTGCCCTGCTGAAGTCCCCTACAGCTCATCATTAGTCACAGTAGGGTCAATGACGGCTGCCATGCGTGTGAGATTAGATCTGGTGAAGGAAGGGTGATAATTCTGCACGGAGCAGCCCCTGGAGCCCAAACAGAGAGGACAGGACAGGTCCTGTGATGGGCAGCCTCCTAAATCCACGTGATGTTGAGAGGGACCACAGGACTGGGCCAGTCCTCATCACCTCTCTTTCTCACAGTCTCTTTGATGAGAAACTGTTACAAAGCAGATGGAAAATTGTAGGCATGTTGGCATCTCCACTGGAGCCAAGCTTCTTCAAATTGCCCAGGCTCTTCAAATGCCATCTATTTTTACAGGATTAATCTCAACGTACCCCACGAGGGGAAACAGGACTCGCCCCACGAACGCTGCTACTTGGGCCTGTGTGTGTGAGATGTGGTGGGAACCAATAATCCTCTGGACTACAAAAAGTCCAAATTAACTGGGCATCTCACCTCTACAAAGGCCATTCACTCTGTTCTGTGATGGTGCTTTCCTCCCTTAACGTGTCTGGATGCCTGAAGGCAACACGGTGTCCGTATTCCTGTCACTAGGACACCAGCAGGCTCAGCATGGGATGCTCCCACGGGTTCTGAAGTGACCAGGGAAGCCTTATTATTTCCTTCGAGAGGATGGAAGAGGGAAATGTCCATGTATTCAAACATATAGATATCAGTAACAAATGAAGCATGCAAAAATAGGAATTTGTTAGTCACAAAGCAGAAAGGAATACACATTACATGGAAACAATTGCCATTTTTCTGCCTGCTATATCTTTTTAATTTTATTATCTCTGCTGATTCGCCTTTTCCATGGGAGCTGGGCAACGACTGGGCTTGAAGGCTGAACCCCTGCTCATCCCAGCAGCGCTGCATGGACCAGGAAACTGGTCTTGTCCTTACCTGACCTATTGTGTAAACGGAGGACACAAACCTGCAGACCTCTTCTTGTTACTCCTAATTACCTTGAAGGGTTCCAGATCAGAAAGAGACGGGTTTGTTTATTTTGTCCTGCTGAGAAACCCTCCTCCCTGCAGTATTTTATAATCAGCTCGCTCCTAGAAGAGCTTTGGCCCAAAGTCAGGCCCACAAGACCCAAGGCAGAGGAATCGGCTGCAGGTTTCGTGGTGGCTGAGACATCACTTGAAGGAGATCTCCACTGCAAACAGCCACTCCGAGATGGGAAACTCTTCCCCAGCTTTTATGTTCGTAATCTAAAATTACGCTGCTCAAGAGAGTCTGATTTATGTGTCTAGAAGGCAACACGATTATTATTTTTCAGGGCCTTTCAGAAGCACCTGAGATGAGGCAAGGACCAAACACCACTGCTGCATCAGAAGAATTAAACTGTCCCTTTTTTTTTTTGAAGGCGTCACAGTAAAATTAGCAGGCTTTGAAATTTCACTGCTGCAAAGAGATTGGTTTCTTTCTTTAAATCGCTCCAAAGATAATCTGGATAATACATTTTTTAAGGATACAAAGTCATCGAGTTTCATTTCCTACTCACTGGGGGAAAAAATATGTTTTTAAATGGAAAATTATCCATTTTGAATGGAATCTGAATATAGAGGCCAGTTAAGCCCCTTCAGAAATAATCAAACCCATATTATTGTCAAGTCCTTTAAAGAGACACATTTCTACAATAATTTCTGAGTTATATTCTTTATCCCTTTCTTGTTGCGAAGCCTTTCTTTCTGTTGCTAAAAACCACGAGCTTTGTGAGTTATGACGGTTCTTTGCTGGGTGTTTCAAGAGATAAATGCACAGTCCTGCAACGTTTCAGTTGAACGTGCATTCAGCACTGGGAAACGTCTTTGAAGCCAAGCGCAGAGATGAAGCTGCCATAAATCATGAGGGCTATGACCCAGGTCCCGTGGATAAAGGGGTTCAAGCACCCCACATGGACACAGAGCCCATAAAATAACCTCAGCTCTTCCTCAAGGTGCTCCCCTGCCCATAGCAGTAGACAAGAGACAGAAGTGGAGACATCCTAGTATCCTGTGGGTTTGGGACCTTGAGGAGCAAAGCTAAGAGAAGGAGAGAAGGCCAATTTTCCTACTAGAAGAGAATTAAAGCTGTGGTAGGTGTCTTCCAGTAACTTCCACACCACGAAGCAACAGTCCCCCAAAAACCTCCTCAGCTTTTCCCCATCCTCCTCAAAGCTCCCTCCTCCCTGCAAAGCCAGCGAGGCTCGGCAGTCGCTCAGTGCTAAGGAGCATGGGGGAAGTCCCAGTCATGAGTATCTGAGCTCTGAGTCAGCAAAATGAGTCTCTGGGTGACAAAATGATTGATTCCAAGGGCCCCTCATATCTCTTAAAGGCCTTGTTCCTCACATCCCCTTCTCCTGCACAGAAATAACAACTGTCAATCAGCATGAACATGATAGCGACTGTCAAGGAAAAAAAAGTCCAGCAAATGACTAAGTTACCCATCTCCAAGGTGCTCCGAGCTGTCAGACAGGACAGGTCTTTGGCGTGACAGCAGCACCATCATTGCTGGGCAAAGCTAAACCCAGTCATTCTGACGGGGACGTGCCCTGGGAGTTGGTGGTTCAGCTCCTGTTATTGCAATCTTGTCGAGACTTCGTCAGGAGGAACGAGCTGTTTTATTTTGGTCTCCTCACCCCCTTGTCAGAGCGGGAGATGAGGTTCCCAATTTCCCTGGAGGAACTGTCCCTATGGTACCCGTCTCCTCTTACTGGAGCAGCTCATCTTGCAAAACCCCTGCCGCTTGCAACCGCTCCTTCCCACAGAAGGGATTCTCATCTGTCTCTGTCTGAAGCACTGGGTAACTCTCAAACTCCTGAATCTTCCTGACATATTTGTTTTCCTATATCTCCTTATACATCTGCAGGCCTCTAGCATCATTTTACAGGGATTCTCCTATCAGAGAATGTCAGACCTTCTTGTTTACAGGTTTCTGCTACACAAAAAGCCATCAGAGAGCAACTAATGTGTCAGTGAGGCTGTCCTCAAATGTATTAATATGAAATCCAGATTGGTTTGACTCAGTGCTTTCTGCTTTTTATTGCTTTTTGGCCTCAAGTTGCACCAGGGAAAGGTTAGATTGGATATGAGGAAAAATTTCTTTCCTGAAAGAGTGGCCAAGCACTGGCAGGGGCTGCTCAGGGCAGTGGTGGGGTCACCACCCCTGGAGAGGTTCAAAAACCGTGTGGCTGTGGCACTTGGGGACGTGGTTTAGTGGCCATGGTGGGGGTGGGTTGATGGTTGGACCTGATGATCTGAGAGGGCTTTTCCAACCTTAATGTTTCAGTGATTCTATCAGAGGAGCAGGAGTTATGTTAAGTGGAGGTAAATTCCCTTGTTCCACTCTTTATCTCAGACAAAATGAGGAGTCACCCACCGCAGGGCAGATGTCTACAGTGCAGGCACCTCCACTGGCGCCAAGCTTGTTGAAAGCACCACGTGGTCATTGGAGATCTACTGGATACGCTCAGCTGTACCTACAAACACAAAGTCAGGTAACCCCATGCACTGTGCTCTCTGTGAGGAACTCAAACCCATAAAATGGCAATGCTGGTTCTTCAGCTTCACAGATTTCTGGATTTTGTTCCCCATTTCCCCCTACCTTTTTTCACTCAGAGCCATGCATTTTGCTCTACCTAGAGTGCAAAATTCCTCAGATTTGTTCACTGCAGTTTCCTCTATTAACACTCCTGCTTGACACCGCAGAAAGCTATTGCAAACAGAAAGTGCTCCAAAATGATCTGAGGCCAGAAAAAACCCTTCCTCCTACCACCTTCCTTCCCAAGAGAAGGTACATGGGGTAGTCTGAAGGATGAGGAAGGGATCTCACATGAACAGATGGTGGCGGAGGGAAGAGAGACCCAATCAGGAAACCACACCGGCTCCTAGGAGCAGCAGCCCCAGTTGCAGTGGGGTACACTGACCGGAGCAGCACCCTGCCAGCCCCTTATTCCATACTGGGACACGTCTGACCTTTACCACTCCACTGAGTGACACCGACTGTGTCCCACGTACCATGGGATTTGCAGGGCCAAGGAATGGGAAGAAAGACGGCAATTTCGCTCCTGAACTGACCCAATTACAGCCGATCTGGATGCCTTTATTCCATGTTAAATACGCCCCGAGGCGCTGCTGAGATGAGAGCGATGCCTTCCCCACCTACAGACAACCCGAATGGGGAAAAAGCCAAGATGGTTTCTAATCAGTGACCATTCCATGGGCTTGATTACCTGTGGATAAACCCTCGTCACAGCCTGGCCTCCCAGCTGAAAGAAGAGGCAGAGATGACCTTTAAAAGCTGAGCTGAGATTACAGTAATTGGGCAATAATATGACACAGCAAATACGAGTCGAAATGATCCCTTTGACTTCGGTGAGAGGAGCAGCTAATGCATTTGGGAGTGTTCTCACCATTTCCACTTGGCATCGAGATTTTAACTACATCTGCTCAACACGTTGGGCTGGTAAGTGGATCGCTCTTTCATACAAGGGAGTAACATCACCTGGGAACAAGAGCGAACCAGTGTGATTGAGGCAACCAGGAGGACTGTGATTAGAGCTGCATAAATAACTGAACTTCCAGCCCACTGACCAAGACCCCCTGAAATGGGGAAAAAACACTCCTTTTCTTCCTTTTCTTCCTTTTTTTTGCTGGTATGATAAGTTCTTCAACAGAATTTCTTTCTGGTCAAGTGAAATATTCTGCATTGTCTGCAATGAATTGTTCCAATTGGCGTTCAAATTGCAGCTTCATTGCTTGCTTTTTGTTTTCTCATGTATGAATGGGAGGACCTTGGATGCCACCCACTCAAAATATTGTTTAGAAAAGGCTGAAATGGGAAGTTTCAACTTTTACGTTTCTTTTCCACTGCAGTAGTCAAATGAATTTAACGTGAATGTGCAAATGTACTTAATCATTTCAATTCCCGAATTGTTAGCAAACAAAACACTTGAGCTCTGTGTTCTTTGCCTTCATTTTTGTCTGATTTCTGCTAAATTTCCAGACAAAGGGTTTCACCTCAGCACACATTGCCACATTGAACATCCCAAAGCAGCAGCACAAACCAGATAAACACCAGGTCCCCATCGCACGGTGCCTGGAGCCCAGACATCTCTGCTTCATCTCAGCCTGTCCTACCATTTAATCCTACCAAAAATGCCCCAGAACCCACCTACACCTTGGACCACCGACTCTGAAAGCACCTCTTCCACCCCAAATCTTTTGACAGTCTCTTCCAAGTGGCAATAACATTTTCAGGTGCAATCTCAGTGAGGTGCATTCAGGGTTGTGGGATCTGCACATGCATAGAACTTCTGTGGGTTTGCTTGAAATATTGATAGGCTTCATCCCATTTATTCGAGATGGGCCCTTAGTTTTGTTTCTCGTCCACCAAATCATTTAGAGGGAGGATTCTGAACGATGCAGTGCAGTGCCAATGAGTGTGTGGCTTTTTACTGACAATGCAGTCATTACTGAGGCCATTTCTCTCGATCTCTTGAGGTTAATCCTTATTCAAACAATATTTATGACCCCATATGTGCAAACACGTAACCTAATCATCATGTATTTTCAGTCTCCAGTGAATATATCTCTTGGGTTTGGAGCAGACAGGTAACTGAAAGTGTTGCAAAGTTTTGCCTTGTAGGACTGAAATGATATTATTCCAGTCAAGGACCACTGAGTTTTATTACCATGAAGGCCCCTGGTTCATCGGGTGACCTTAAACAACTCATTTAACTTATGTGTTTGTGAGCCCAGCTGGAAAACTTCACACAAAACCATCCAGCAGGCAACGTACAGCGAGCCACACGCCGCGCCTGCGTTTGAGCTTTCCTCGGGGAAATAAAGCACAAATGAAAATTGCAAACCCTCATCAACCCATAACAAATGTTTAAAACCCATGCTGGAGTCAAGAGAAAAGACTGAAATTTAAACATGAAGCAAGCCAGACTATCAAGTGACTTTTTAAAAATGCTGGGAGGTTTTTTTGCTGTAATTTAGTCCCGCTCAACTCTTCTTGAATCTGGGTTTCTGCACGCATGTTTGGTACTTTTTATATGACGGCCATATGGGTTGGATGCACTAATTGATGAGCTGACAGCAAGCTGCACCATGTTCCCCATCTTAATGATCTTACCCTGGTATATCTGTCACCTTGAGGCCTACCCAAAACCGAGTCCTTCCTTTACTGACACAAGAGAGAAGCGCACACACCTCAGCTCCCTCCCTGACCTGCACCCGGCCCTGGCACCGCATGGACCCAGGTACAGCGGCTTTCTTGGCGTGATGCTGTGGTTGGCCCCATAGAATCACAGGGTCATTGGGTTGGGAAAGACCTTTAAGATCATCGAGTCCAATCATGCCCTGGCCACCACTGACCCATGGCCCTCAGCCCCTCATCTCGTGGCTTTTAAACACCCCCAGGGATGGGGACTCCAGCACTGCCCTGGGCAGCCCCTGCCAGGCCCTGATCACCCTTTGGGGAAGAGATTTTTCTTAATACCTAACCTATGGATTGTGTCAGCCTGGAATATACAACATGGATGTAAGGATAAGATGCAGATGTTCCCAAAGTGCTGCTACTCTGAAGAGACTTCAGGATACCCAAGCCTGCCTGATGACTCTTAATCTTCAGCATTTCACTGTATGGCAGAACTAGAGACAACATCAGAGGCAGCAAAATGGATTTCACAGGGAGAGGCCAGACCAAAGGACCACCCAAGGATGGGTAAGAACCACATGAGAGTGTTGAAATGCCCAAGAGCTGGATGTTGACAACTGGCAGCCCCCTCAGCTCCTGAACTGGGGACTTGGTGCCTGTGTTCACTGCAGGCTGGTGTCCAACGCAGATTTGCAGTCAAGATGCAGCTTAGTGCAAGTTTGGCAGGGAAAAAATAAAAAGACGTAGAAGAAAAGAAGCCTTTGTGATCAGAAATGAAGGTAAATACCTGAAATAGTCTGAAAATGCATGGTAACGGCTGTCAAACTGGGGAAAGTGCTCTTAAGGCAATGAAAGAACGAGTATGAAATGCAAAGTAATAATGAGGCGTTTTCCCCACATCCCGCCCTGATGAAGAGCTGGTGAAGTGGAGTCGTACTTTGTCTTCCAGGGATAAACCCCGAACCAGATTTTGGGTTCAAGGCAGATCAAGAGATAACGCAGAGAAGAATCCATCAGGGAGCTGTGCTCCCGAGAAGTCAGATTATCTGCTGAAGAGGCAATGGAAGAGAAATCAGAGAACAAAAGGTGAGGCGACTTGCTAAAAATCAGGGACAAAATGATGAATAAGAAAACATTAGCAAAATACATGCTATTCTTACGATGTGCCAGGCAGGAGGGAAGCCAGTGACCTAGGAGTCACTTTTAATTTAGCACAAGATACTAAACTGTGCTAAAAAATGCATCAGGATTCTTTCATTTTTCCCAGCAGATCCAGAAGCTTTGTGCAAAGAATAAGAAAGCCTGCCTAATTTGCAGCGAATAGCTAATGGTCAGTAAATGTTGGGCCTTATTCAACCTAAAAATTCTTTCAGATGTGAGAGGCTTGCTTCAAATGCACATGGGGTTTGTCCCTCATTATTACTCATGGGAGCCAGTGGGTTTGAGCTGATAATTGGAAGGAAAGGGGTTGGGAATGTACCCAAAGCAGCGCTGGTCTCAGGCCGGAGTCCAGGGAAACAGCACCCAACCGTTATGAATGTGGTACCATGTGTGACCTGGCAGCTCATCAGGCTGAATCTCTTCTTTTATTTTAATTGAAAACTGGATATTGGGTGACTTGCGTGTAAAATACTTCCTCTTCCTACAAGAAAAACTTTCTACATAAGTCGTAAAATGGCACACACAGATAAGTGTGGGGTTTTTTTTCTGAGGAATATTAACAACAGTCATTGTGTGGCAGTTTGAACCGAACATTTGGGAATTCTTATGAAACGCTTTGGAGGATTCAAGGATACGTCACTCATTCTACAGGCAGTCCATCGTTTCCTGCTCGGTTCTGCGGTACAGATTCCCAAAATAAGCAGTGCTGAAACACAGGCGGTGGGAAGGTTATTGTCTTCACTGGCAAGCTGATAAACGAAGAGGCGAGGTTGTGAAACTGTGCATGGATAAAACAGTCTTTAAGGCGGCATGAAGACAGCGGTGAAATTATTCCCTGCAAAGCAGTAACATGAAATAAAACAGGACACCAGCATGTGAACTACCCAGAGATACAGAAATTGGGTTTCTCCTTTCTCCAAAGCATTTGAAGAACGGGAAATCAAGTTTCCAGCCCCTACCCCAGCAGGGTAAACACGGATGACATGGAAATATCGACTTGCAGCAGGCCAGTCGTCACCGATAACATTTCTGTGCTACACAGGCTCTAAGTTACCCACCTTCGTTTTTCTCCTAGGAGATAAGCGTGCTATCACAGCCCTCCCTACAACTTACATCCGCTCTACTGCATGCGTACCACCTACCCTTTCTTTCAGAGATGAGCTAACTGATACATCTCTAATTAAGCTCCGAGCAATCACTCTCAACTTGTATTTAGCTTTCAAATCTGATGCTTCTATTCCAGATCTGAATAATGGCAAGTGTGCCTGAAAGCTTCTCCGCTTCTTCCAACTCCACTCGATCTAATGAAAGATAAAACTTCTACCTAAAAGCCTGGTCTCACTGTAGAAAATCAAACCCTTCATAAAAAGCATTAGAGCTGTCCCTGTGGTTTTAGTTAGCATGCTTTTGTGCGTATTAAAATCCATACGGCAATGGGACAGTCGCTGTATTTGGCTCAGTAAATCCTGAGGACAGATGCTCAAAAGCTGGTCAGAGCTGCTTGGATTTCTGACCTTGTCCAGGGTGAAGCAGTCTAGTGATTGCTCTAAGCTGCAGCTGACAAATCGAGTATTCAATCTGAGTATTCAATACCCTGAGTATTCAAGGGGTCCACACATCAGATGGCTGATTTAAAGGCTTCAGTGCATCAGTTCACACCCCGCTCTGCTGTACGCCACCTGAGAAGGGGCGTTTGTAAGCAGGTTAGAGCCAGCAGTGGCAGGGGCTGCTCACACGTCTGAGCTCCAGCCCAAGGGGTACAGACCTAAAGTGGAGAAATGATGAGAAACAGCAACAGGGGAAATAACTGAAGCCAGGAAAGTCTTGGGGGGAAAGCTCTCAGCAAAGGGAGGCAGAAGGCTTCAAACTGCCCTATTGGCCCTGGGAGCCTTTGCTTCCCGAGTGTGGGGAAATGTCCTTGAGACAGAGGCAAACCCCATCCTGGTGCTATAAAGGGTGTAGAAGAGCAGAAACAGGCTGGGAAGACCTGGTTTAGGAAACTCATGCCCCTGTTCTCACCCTCATGGTGCCCTTAAAGCTCAGTGCACTGCACTCCCTTGGGGTCCAAATCACTCTGGTGAATGGAGGCTGCTTGAAGGACAAGGAGCCCCAGGAGACCAGAGGTCTGCTTGTCTTGATGATGTTATCCTTAAGGCTGGCACACGGTGAACCCTGAGCACAGCCAGCACCCACCCATGCCACCCTGTCACAATTACGGTGATGGATCAATGCAGCAAAGGAAAGCATTTTGTAAATTAACTCAATTAATTTACTTCTGATCAGGGCTGCATCTCGCCAGGCTGTTGGCCAGATGGGCTTTCTCAATGGCAGGAAACACAGCCCTTGTGCCAACTGCTGCAAGATCCTTTCCTAGGGCTCGTTCTCCAGAGCTCCAAGCCCAACGTGGAGCCATTCCTACATTTTCTGTTAGACTAACACCCAGCGTAATTGCTCTCCGAGTGAAGTTATTTTCCTTGCAATTATACTCTGCAAAGTTTCTCCCGTTAAGTCTTTCTTGTCTCACTTCAATCAGTGACTCCTCCACCCCTCTGTACGCAGTCATCACCCTTTGAATATAAGGGATGCCCTGTGAAACATAATGAGACTGTTGTTCCCACGCACTCCATAGCAGGGCTATCAGTTTCATTTAAACTCTATTAGCCACTTACAATTGCTCGAAGAAGATTTTCTGTAATGAATTCCCCCACCTATTGAGAAAGATCCTACAGAACTTAATTTCCTTCCTCATACCTTGCTGCCAGCCTACAAATTCCTCTCCCTGCCCATTTCTGCATTACACAGAATCACAGAATCCCAGACCGTTAGGGATTGGAAGGGACCTCCAAAGCTCATCCAGTCCAATCCCCCTGCCGGAGCAGGAACACCCAGATGAGGTTACACAGGAAGGCGTCCAGGCGGGTTTTGAATGTCTGCAGAGAAGGAGACTCCACAACCTCTCTGGGCAGCCTGGGCCAGGGCTCTGTCACCCTCACTGAGAAGAAGTTTCTTCTCCAATTGAAGTGGAACCTCCTGTGTTCCAGCTTGTGTCCATTGCCTCATTCACTTCCACAAGAGGACAAGTGGAAACCCTGCAGCCAAACACCCGGACCAAAGGACTCTGAGCCTTTGCCAGTGCTCTGCTCTCTAGTGAAGGATTCCCATTGACTCCAGTGAGCCCTGGGTCTCTGCTGCCGAATGCCTGCTCAGTGACACCCCATGCACTCACATCCATTGGGAGGGCAGAGCTCCCAGTGCAGCACTGGGGGACCGTGACTCCTCCAGAAGCCCCTCCAAGCGCTGCCAGGGCCCTCGGGAGCAGGTGTGGAAGAGGAGTTTGCACCCCAGGGTTAATCCCTCCCTGTGCCTCTTGACATGACCCGGTGTGGGGGCTGCTCCTCTGCTTCAGTGACAACAGGGCCGCCGCTCTCCCCGGAGCCAGCATCAGATAGAAATAACTAACAGCCATTTATGGCAGCAAGTCACCTCCAAAGCAGCGAGCTGAAGAGAAGCCCTCCCCTCCCAGTACCCTTGCCTGGAGCCCTCCAGGCGCTGCCGATCGTATTAATTTCCTTTAGAAATGCAGTAATGTCACCTGACATCTCTTAGGGCAAACAGTGGGAAACAATTTGAAGTTTCGCTCCTAATGAGCAGCAAATTGCTGTCTCCAGCCTGTGTTCTGGACTAATGATACAGGCACATCGGGCCGATTCGTAACTCGGGGGAGGAACCGACAGACAGCTTGAGAAAGAGCCACCGAGAAGCCAAGCGTGGTGAACTCTACATCGCTGCACCCATCACGGGGCGAGACCGGAGTTAGCGAGTGTAAATCACAGTGCCAGCTTTTCCTGACAGGTGAAAAATGCAATTATCCCTTCACTAAACTGATAGGATTTATTCGGCATGGGTTTACCTCCCCTTTTTCAATTTAAAACGGGTTTGTTTGAATGGATTTGATTACAGGCACAAAGATTAGGGCAGAGCTGTAGGGATGCAGCTGCTCCAGGTGAGTGCCTCCCTCCACACAAGAAGGGGGATTCGGATCTCATCGTGCTGGGCCCCTCCATTGCTCCAAAGCCCAGCAATGTTTGACATTCCCAGAAGCAAATCCTCACCCCTTACAATCCCCTCCTACTGAGCTCAGGTTCTTGCCAAGCTCCTGATGCCTTTTCCAAGACAAGTGGGTATCCCTGATCATTTCATAGGAGTGGGAAACTCAGGCACAGAGCAGGTCAAAGACTTGTCCATGGCCAGACAGGACCAGTGATGGACTGGGAACAGAAGCCAAGGGCTCCTGGATGTAACCATTTCCAACTGCTTTCTTGTCACCAACATTTCTGATGAATCGTATGGTGACACGTCAAAGGGAGAGGGGGTTCGTTCCTGATGCCTGCAGCAGTCTGTGTATCGAAGCATGAGATTTGACTGTCTTTAGCTCGGCTACCAATTCTAATAATGAGAAAATCCAAGGGCTATATTTAACAGACTGCTTCTGGTGAAATTTGTCACGACTTCTTCCTTCTCGCTGCATTTCTTTGTTCTCTGCTCTTTTGCTCAACAAAATACTCCTTGGATTTGGTCTCTTTGTTTCCGTGATCCCTCTGTTCTCTGCCTGTCCTCACCCTGCCCCTGTTGTGGCTGCGGCAGATACAAGTCAGGTATGCAGGATCTTTATTTGAAGCCAAACATTTGAAGCCACTTTCTGGATTGCCCTGGCCCAACAAGTGACCATGAATCAGCACAGAGCTGCTACAGCGTGCACGCAGCCTGCAGGAACTTGGGGCTACGTGGAGTTGGACTCCACCAAAATCACTCTGAAATGAATGTACCCTGTGAAGAATGGTGTGCTGGGAGCAAAAGGATGCTTAACTAATTGAGAAGAAGCAGTTTGTTTAATGTATTGCAAGGAAAATTCAGAATCAACTTGAACTTTGGGAACATTCCAAGAAAACATTTCATGAGAAGTTCTGCATGTCGGGAAGGGGTTGGAAGAGGAGAAGCTGCTCTCGGCGGGGTTAGGATCATCCTTCTTGTACACAGCCACGTCCCCGCAGAGCAGCAGACCTGTTCCCTTGGGAGATGAGCTCTCAGGAGAGAAAGGCATCGTGAGCCCATCCGGGTACTCTTCACAGAATCACAGATCACAGAAT
>NW_010159957.1:0-29799 GCF_000695765.1 Mesitornis unicolor
CAGGACTGGCCCCAAAACAGAGTCCTGGGGAGCACCACTTGTGACTGGTGACTTGTGACTCGTTGGTTCCAACATTGTGCTGCTTTCGTAAAACACAAGAAACTCAGAACTCGGTTGCCCTTGTTCTACTGAAGTAGCTTTGAAATGCATGTGAACGAATTTGGTGTACTAATAATAAATGGAAGGCTAGTTTTTGTGATGTATTTTGCATCCAGCCTTATGCTTGCTAATCACTATTATAGTCAGATTAAAAGAAAAATGCCTTGAGCAAGCTGAGACGAATGCTATTGTTCACTTAGATACCTATGAAGGTAAGAAAGGAGATGAGTAAGTGTTCCTAGAGATCAAAGCAGAAGTGTATGTGTATCTTGCAAGGTAAGACATCAAAAGGAACAGCTACCCTGCCTATGGAAGCACTTATTTTTCATGAGCCATGGGTACCTCACAGGCTGTGTGCCACTTCCCCCCTAGATGTGAGTCCTTACTCTTCCTTATTCTCTGTTGGCATCAGCAACATGGGGCCCTCTCTATTTATGGCAGGGGTGTTTAACTGCCCTGTGGAAGCACCTGCTTATCCTAACAGAAGTAGTCATTCCAAACAGCTGCTAAACCAGCAACTGGCGTTAGCTCTATCGATTTAGACCTATGGCTGATTCCCTTGGAGGACAGGACCTGGTGTGCATTTTGAGGTGCTCAGCACATGGCTTTCATTGCATTGCTGAGATATCTACTAGCCTGATAAGATTTTCAACTTATTCAGAAAGGGGAAGTTGGTCTCCAATACAGTAAATCAAATTTGGCCTCCATTCCTGTTCTGCCCACCCCTGCCCCAAAAAACCCCAAAAGCAAGGCCCAAACCAAATGCAGAGGCAGCTGATCTGGGACATGCCTCCCACAGCTGTTATAAGCTGTCTGCTCAGGTGGTCTTGGTCCTGCCCATTTGAACACTGCTGGTATCTGTTTCTTTGAATACTGAAGACGTGTTCCTATGTTGAGAGATTTCACTCCTCAATGAGTGTTTTTTGCTGATAAAGGAGACTGTTCTGTTTTGCTTTTTAATTTTAAAAATATTTGGACTGTGCAATAGTAGATTCCTGTCATATTTCCTATATGCATTTTTTTTTGTTTCCTCCTAACATTGAGCAGCATAATGTTCTCCATTTATATTGCCACGTGTTTGCTTACTGGTATGTTTGGCTTTAGATTTTGTGGGGTTAAAAACTTCCTCAGGATTTTTCTTGCAACCAGTGGTGATTTTATATGGGTAAACTTATAAAATTTAAATACACAGAGCTAGTGCTCATAGATACTTGGACTGTGTATGTGCTAATTATGCATCAAGATAATTCTTTTTATTTGTAAAAATAACCACAGTATTATAGATGTTAATGCTGGATTAAATGTTTGGAAACTTCCTGTTTGACGTAGCTGGAAAGAAATTGTACCCATGGTAAAATGGAATGCTGGAAATAGTAAATGTGTCTCTGTGTTGACCATCAGTATGTGTGGGTTTGACTATGAGCCTTCAATGCTCATTATTTTGTTTTTTTCTGCCTGTGAGTATTTGCCCATTAAAAAACCCTTGTTGTGTGCTCTGATGACTTACTCTCTTTCCCATGGTTCCAGTTCATAAAGGCTGACTAGTTCTGAATAAGCTAGGGAAGCTTGGAAAAAGAGTTGACATCAAATCTTACTTCAGGCATTTGAAACTCCTGAAATACCTGTGGTTATGACAGTTACCATGATACACTAAAATTCACTGACTGGAGTTTAGCAATAGCTGAACATTTGCCACTTTCTGGGCTGCTAACATTAAAATACCTGTATTTTTCATTCAGTGTACCAGAAAAACCTGGTAAATGTGTTCAACTCTCTATAGGCTTTTGTCCTGCCCTACGAATAAAATGTCTCTTAGTGAAGGTAAAGGAGTCTAGATAATTTAAGCCTCTCCTTTTGTGTTCAGTGTTGTGAAATTGTAAAATAATGAGTTTGTAAATCTTAAATGTTCCCTCTAAAGATCACATCAGTGACAGTGCATTGGTACATTGGTACACTGGTGATCACAAAGTGGAGATGACCAGACTGCAAACTGTACGATGCAAAATGCCTCATCATTGTGGGCTTGTATAGTTTTCTCTGGTTATTTCAGATTCTCTAAATCTTAGATTTGACAAAGGATTTGAGGTGACACTGCTATGTTTCATGCATGAGGAAATAACAAAGTGAGGAGGAATGTTTTCTTGACTAAGCAAAATGGGGATCTGAAGGCATCTATAATGCCTGTAAGAGATAAATGGGGCAAAATAGGATCAACTGAGTCTTAGTAGCAGCAAAGCTCATTATTTTTTGCAGTAGAAAATGGGAAACAGGTCATTAACTCAACTTGGGAAAGAAAAAGGGAGGAGGTGACAGAAAAATGTGAGTCACAATTTTCACAGAATTCCCTGATTGAATCAAGAAGCTGACCATTATAGTAGTATTTTGAAGAAATAAGCTCTTGAGGTTATTTCATTTTGAAGTGTTTCTGGCAACTAAGGGTAAACAGCAACTGAACTTGGTATCGTGTAATGTCTCAGATGGTTGAAGTGTTGCTGCTGAAATGAAAGCAGGATATAGTTTTTAAATATTTTTCTTCTTGAAACTGTAAGAAAGTTTATAACTTAACAATTTATTGTCCTGAAGCAAGTATTTCTTTTCTGGAAAAAACCCCATAACTTCATGTCTTAGCTGTATGTGTTGTTTCAAGGAATACCCAGTGCTCAGAATGCTCAGAAGGTTATTCTGTCAAAATCATATGTCCCTGTACTGAACAGTGCTAAGTGAGAAATCTGAACATTGCAAGGCATCATGTAAGTGTGGCTCTGACTGAAACAAAGAAACACGGGGATTCTTTTTATTTTTTCCTGGTCAGTCACTGCAAATAAACGAATTGGTCACTTTTGCTTTAGCTGAAATACGTCTTGTGGAGGGGAAGAGGGAAGTCTGGCAGAATGTTTGCAGGCTACCTCAGGAACTGGAGAAAATAGTCTTGAATAAAACAATGTATTAAGTCATGTTTTTCTTCTCCAGAATACAGGGTGGATTTTGTGTGTTTATAGGCTTTTAATGTAGCTGTTTTAACTTATCTACAGTTAACCTAGTAATTCCTTGGCTGCATGAAGAAGAGAATTCTTTTCTTTTCCCTTTACTTGGCTCCATGGTCTAAATACCTTGTGCCCTTGTACCTCCGAGTCTGCCTCCTACAGTGGGAGGCTGCACATTCCGCTTCTCTCAAAAAAAACCCACAGCAATTGTCATTGCAGTATCTGTAACTTAAATTGCATTTTTGATATAAACATGATCTTTTAAACATGCTAAATGCCATGTATATAACTTACGTGTCATGAAACACAGAAAAATGCCCTATTTCCAAAATTCTAGCCTTCCTTATAAAGCATGGGATTTGAATGTGTTGTCTAACATGATTTATGAAACAGTAGCTTAAGTAAGTGAACATTACTGATATTTTCATGCAAAAAAAGTATGAAAGGCTTTCTTTGGCATACAAGGTTGTTATTTCTAGTATTGTAGACCTGGTTCTTTATGCTGGCTCTGAAGGATGATGTTAGTGCCTTTGGTCCTCTGTGGACACGGAGGTAGCGTGGGTGATCTCGCTGTGGTCTGCAGGCAGCTCTTCAAAGGTGGCCTTATGCGGTAATAGCGAGTGGACCGAAATAGGTGAGCTGAATTCAGTGCTCTGAATACCTGCCTGAGATGTGGCAACCATGAGGTTGGAATTTGCTCAGATGACGCAAAATAAAAGCATTAAATATGTCACGAGGCAGCCAGCTCCCATTCAGTGTTAGCATTTAAAATGCTAATTTAATAGTGAAAATTTATTAAAGGAAATGTTTGTGCTAGAGACAAGTCCCATGGCAGATAGCTGGAGACACAAACTGATGCTAGGATAAGGCCTCAGTAGTTGCGCCAAGCTAGCATAGCCTGTTGGAACAGTCTGCTCGGCTCTGAACCTACAGCTGGAGTCATTCTGAGAGGTGAATGATTTGCCCTTCCATTACAAGGGCTTTCGAAAGTATTCTTTGAGGTACTTAATTTTCTTGATGCTTTCATTACATAGGTATATTATTTTTGTTAGTGTACAGTGTTGGTTTAAAATGACCTAGTTCTCCATTTCTGTTTCTCCTGAAAATGAGAGGGTATTTTTCATACTTTCTTGTTAATAGATGAAATCTGTTTTGACATGGATGCATTGGCTATCTTGATTTTTGGTGTCAGCTTCTTTCATGATGCTGGTAGCTTCTTATCTTCAATTATATTGTGACTTATATTTAAAGGGAGAGGGGGCGTGTGTACTTTTAATGTGATTTAGCAAATAAACGACTGCTAACTAATGCTTTTCTTAGATGCTACCCAAATTTCTTTAACTTGTTGAAATGGATCTAGTCCAACACCAAAATCATTCCCAAATGAATGCTTTGAGACCACTGTCTAAAGGAATTGGTTTTGTTTTGTCATTGATGGTTTTGATTTTTTTTTCCCCAGCTTTGATGAGGAGTCCTAACATACATACATCTGTATTTACCAGCATAGTCATTTATTTTTTCAGCAGTTAATTCAGATTTTTTCCCCTTGTTAAGAGTATTTCCCTGTATACTTTGAGGAGGGTTTTCCTCACAGATGGCTTGTGTGTACATCTGCTGAAAAAATTCTGAATAGATGTGAACCAAAAAGTTGGATGGCTTCCTGTATTGAAGATGTGAATGGGATATGATTCAAATGTAAAAATTACAAACATGCTTGAAGTATTTGAGCTTAGTCTACCGCCTTACTGCTAATCTTTATTTTTCAGTCAGGTGGTTAGGGCAGATAAGAAACCGACCGTGATACTTATTAGACTGTGCAAATTCTGTTAACTGAGTTCTTATGTCTTGTTTAATGTTTACAAAAGCCAGCCTGAATGACCTTGGAATCAGTGGAAATACTACTCTGAGAGCAGTATCAGGGGGTTTATTCCCTTTCACTCACCTAGGTTGGCGATTCTGTGTTGTTGTGTACACAAGAATAAAAGGGGGTTGTTCATTATATAATGGATTTTCATTCATCCTTTTGTAGCTTGGACATTTAGCAACGATGGGGTTTTTTCTTTAGAATTCATAAGTTAATTCTAGGAAAGGGAACTCCGTGTCATTCTTGTCAGAATGGCACACACACATTAAATCCTACCGTGTACTTTTGAAACAGTTGCTGTCTGGTTTGTCAGCTGTGGAGCACAGCTATAACAAAGGGCACATCCAGTCCCTGCTGTATATACAGTGGTTGTGCTTTTTCCATACTACATTCTTAAATGAAAACTATTATTATGCTTGATAGAGATGTTGCAGTAGTCCTTTGCATGTCTTTGCAGTTTTATTAATCTTGAAAGATTAAACACAGCATAAAATTAAGGCATTGGGTACTTATTATTAAGCATGGAAGAAGGAAATACTGCATTTGTATTAAATATCTTGATTATCTAAAACATTACCAAGCAATAATAATGCAGAACAGTTGTGACGACTGCTCATAATTACATTACAGAACTAATAAAATATAATAAAGCTTTCACTTTTACGCTGAATAACTTTTTTACAGGACAACTTGTGGCCTTTGTGGTGGTGTTGCAGTTAGGTTTGAAGATTAATTGAAAAATACCTTATGCTATAATTGATTAATTCCTGGTAGTAGATTATCTTGCTCCTAGATATTTGTGTTAATTGGAGATTTCTCTTATTTACAGAGCTTTCAAGCAGGAATTGTTAAATAGTTGTTTCTTTATAGGTTGGAAATTACAAGCGGACAGTAAAACGAATTGATGATGGTCACAGACTTTGCAATGATCTTATGAACTGCATTCATGAACGGGCACGAATAGAGAAGGTCTATGCTCAGCAGCTTACAGAGTGGGCAAAACGGTGGAAACAGCTTGTGGAAAAAGGTAATGCATTCTGATTTTTGAACTCTGAAAACTCCCTCAAATGGACAGAAAAGTGTTTCTGTATATCTTTGTTTTGGTAAGTACAAAGTAGAAATTTTGTACTTTTTAGCATACAATGGAGCCTTTGTAAAAGGCTCAGTAATGTAACAAATGATCAAGCTTTTCTTGATTAAAAACAAAGAGAGCTCTGCTCCTTTGCTTGTTTCTTACTGAAGCAGATAAATCTTGCCTCCAGTGTTGAGGTATCCAGATAGATTCGATTCGAGAGATCTGGCTGTTTCTCAGTAACTAATGGTATAGAACAAAATTTGAAAAGTGCATCTGAATAATAAGGGGGCACTGGTTGTGGGGGAAAGACTACTAATAAGAGCTAGGTATTGCTCTAATGGAAGGGTAACTGGATACTATTTTAATATGTTCTGTAATAGTTTGTCCTTTCCTGGTTTAACTGTGCTTCAAAAAGTATGTTGAGAAATTGAGGGCAGTTCAAAGAGGAGCTAATAGGTGGAATACTGCGAATCATGGCACAGGGAGGAGCAGGTCAGACTGAATGAATATTATTTCTTTTGGTGTAAACACTTGTAATATTCTAAATTTATCTGAAAAGAAACTGTTCCCTTTTCTAGGTTTGCGTCAATATTGCTGTTTACAAGTGAATATAAGTCAATAGCTTCAGGTAGCTTCTTGGGAATATAAGTTCCATGTGGGTGATGGTTACTGAGAATGACACTTTCTGTTGTGTTTAGGCCCACAGTATGGAACAGTAGAAAGGGCTTGGTGTGCTTTTATGTCAGAAGCTGAAAAAGTGAGTGAACTACATCTAGAAGTAAAAGGTTCACTGATGAATGAAGACTTTGAAAAAATCAAGAACTGGCAGAAGGAAGCCTTTCATAAACAAATGATGGGAGGATTTAAGGAAACCAAAGAAGCAGAAGATGGATTTAGGAAAGCTCAGAAACCCTGGGCAAAAAAGCTGAAAGAGGTACAGCAGTAGATTATGTACTAGATATCCTGTGTTAAGATATATTAATGTCTCGAATACCTATAAGGGAGTAAACTCCCTGTTCTCTCTGCTGGACCCTCCTTTCTCAAAAGATCTCTTGCTTTCTGTCCTCTTCTGAAAATAAGTATTTTTCTCTTGGTCTCTACTAATCTTGATGACTTCAGTGAAAATCTGGGAAAAGTGGAATTTAAGCTATCATTGTACCAGTATCTAATTTCATGCATTTGAAAGTTTCAAATTGCTCAAAGAAATGAGCAGGGGAAAAGTGTTTGGGTCTGTCATTTTTTTTTTTTTTCCTCCTTGTCATGCAACATTATTCTTAACTAACTGGCTCGTAGAAGAAGGGGAACAGGAGAACATGGGCATGAGGAAAAATGTTTTATTGGGTTCTATTTGTGCAATCCTCTTCTTGAGTCTGTTCTACACTTCTCTAAGCTGTAAGAGTGATATTTCTTGTATAGTAAGAGAATACTGATTCATAAGTACTACAACTGTTTCCTTAGTTTGATTCGTGTGTACTGTTCATTCCTTAGCCTAAATGAATAAAAAAAGAAAGAACATTCTGAGACAAAACCTTACATTTTCTTTGTTGCAATATGACTATAAGGCTAAACAATTCAGTTGATAGTCGTTGCATAAACTGTCCCAGATGCAAAGATTCAAATCTACTTTGTAGGTGGAAGCTGCAAAGAAAGCATACCATGCAGCCTGCAAAGAGGAGAAGCTGGCTATATCCAGAGAAACAAACAGCAAAGCTGATCCAGCACTAAATCCTGAACAACTCAAGAAATTACAAGACAAAGTGGAGAGAAGCAAACAAGATGTACTAAAGGTACACTGCATGCTAACATACTGTTCATATGCAGTATTTTTGATCTACAGCTTGTGCATATTTAAGCTTTTCTTCCTTCCTTAGTGTGCTGTGGCCTGCAGTGCAGCTCACTTTCAGTCATGGTCCTATACCAAAACTTAAGAGTTTTCTCCAAAGTGTCTGTCATTGCCAAGTTCTTCCATGAAGAACAGCTCATGTATTGCCTTTACTTCTGAAAGCACAGAAGTACTTTCAGCAGGGAAGGAAGCAGAACATGACAGCAAACTTCTAGAACAGAGCTCTACTCATGTAGTAGTGAGGGTTGCGTTATTTCACTTAAGAGGCTGTAGTAAGAGAAGTGCTTAAAGCTTGCTGGCAACATCTAAACTTGTGGTAATTCTTGACTGCAGAATGTATTTTTTACATTAAGAGGCCTGTAACTTGAAACGCTGCCTGCTCTGATTTATTCTGTGGCTCCTTGGTTTTTATCTTTACTATTACATTAGCATTTGTCATGGTCTCTGTTAAAAAGTCAGAGAAGAGGCTTAGAACTTTATTGTAACTGTTCTGCAGTTTTGTTAGGTGACTCTCATCGTGACCTACCATAGGTGCTGTGGTCATGAAAAGAGAATGCAGTTTGGGAACTTCTGGTCCAAATCTTGACCATCACTACATTGATAAGTCTGTTATGTAGGGTAATAATAAATTAAATTGCTCATGTGTTGTGTGTTTTTTTTCCACCCCCAGACAAAAGAAAAGTATGAAAAATCACTGAAAGAATTAGATAATGCTACTCCTCAATATATGGAAAACATGGAGCAGGTATTTGAACAGTGTCAGCAGTTTGAGGAAAAACGCTTACGTTTCTTTCGAGAAGTGTTACTGGAAGTTCAAAAACACCTTGACTTGTCTAATGTTGCAAGGTAAAACTGTCCAAGACTTCAAAATGAATGCTTAATACACCTCAGTGAAAAGTAATCCATACTTCAAGTAGATCAGTTTGGAATTTGATTTGTTTCTAATGCTCTGCATCAATTGGTTTAAAGTGTAAGTGAAACAGCTTAATTCTTTGCTTTGTCTAAGATCAGATTAGCATCCATCCCTAAAATTTGCTAGTTTTGTTTAACACACTGTTAAGTGAACCAGGAAACCCTCATTCTTGTTGCATTTCTGTAATCAAATGTGGGCCAATTAGAAAGGATTCAGAGCTTAGAATCAAAAAATGCTGGATCAAAGATTGAGAAAGAAGGGTTTTGGTGTATTATGTGTCTTGCATGTTTATTGGAGAGCAAGCTAGAATTTATTAGTGTAAGACAGCATGAACTTCATACCATAAACACGTCTATTGTTAAAATACAGGAGCTCAGTCCACAGCAGTTACCTAAACTAGAGGATAAATATTAAAGATCCATTGGTTGACTGTCGCTGAATTCTTGTCCATCTTAGTTTTAAAGTCTGCTCTTTATATTGTAGTAAGTATAAAGCACGTCTTGTACTTTGTTCTTTCTGCCTGGACCCTCCTCACTGCATTCCAAGACAACTGAACTTCTGCTAGGGAACTCAAACAAGAGCTCACACAGCTTATTTTGTCAGACCGTGTGGCCTGTCAACTACTACAGGCTGTTTTGAGACTAAGCTACTTCAGTATGTCAGCAAGACAGTGGTTGTGTCTTGCATTTGAGAAAACAGATGCTGCAGCAAATGCTGTAACACTAGTGGAATTTACATCCCACTCATAACAGCTGAGTTTCACGTGCTCTCTGGTTGGCACTTCAGTTAAAAGGAGAAAAGTGTGCTTCTGTCTGGCTGCTCGTTTCTGTTCCCTCTTCTACTAGTGAAAAAACTCTTATGGTAGTACAACCAGTGGAATTAAAGAGTGGACAAAGTGTAACCTAGGGCAAGAAGAATCTGGTTTGGTTTTAACTGTGATCAGTGTTCCAAATTGACTTGCTATGCAGTCACACAGAAGTTATTGCTGGCATAAGCGGAGGGGTAACAAGTACAGAGCAATCAATAGGTGAGGGCATGATCACTTATGTTAGCATCATTATAATTTTGGGTTGCTCAAAGTTCTTATGGAGCTGCTGTGGAAGACAGGCTATTTTTACTTGTTGGACTATTCTTCCTGTTTTACTGGCAGTTAAAAGGTCTGTCAAAGTATTTTTAAAAAGTCTGTCTTGCTGTAAGTTTTTTCAATACTATTGTGACCTTTGAAATATATATTTTTTTTTAATCTGACTAGGGGATTTTTCATGTTTCTAAATGTTATACTACATTTGAAGACAATTTTGTTTTGCAGTTACAAAAATATCTACCGTGAACTGGAACAGAATATCAAAACAGCAGATGCTGTTGAAGACTTGCGGTGGTTTAGAGCTAATCAAGGTCCAGGGATGTCAATGAATTGGCCTCAGTTTGAGGTAAGGTCAGAGTGCTTAAAACCCAGATTTGTTTTGTCTATTTTTTCCTCTTTGCTTTTTGTCATATTGCTTTCTCATGTAACTTAAATTCAGACTTCTGGCAGTGAATTTTGCTGTTTTTTACAAGTCATAATATTCTTCATTATGATTGGGCTCTTCTCATCCCCAGCTTTTGGAGATGTTTATATCAGGCACCTATTTAAAGAGAAAAGGGATAAAATAGAAAACTTGATAGTACGTTTTGGTTTTTTTTTTAACCTAAAGTCATTGCTGAAGTCCTTAGTAAGCCATGGTTTAGTTGATAACACCTATGACACCTGTATATGTTACCCTGTATGTTTCACTTGTCCCCTTTGGTGTCAGACTTCAGTTTGAACCTTCTTGCTGTTAGCAGGTAATTATAGTGTAGGCAGCAGAGATTTGAAAAAGTTTGAACTATATATATTCTATATATATACTCATTATTCTACTGTGTGTGTGTGTGGATATATATATACACACACACACTCTCTCTCTCTCTCTCTCTCTCTCTCTCTCTCTCTCTCTATACTTCAGTCAGTTCTGGAAATTGGTATTTGTAAGTCTTAACTATTTTTTCAATAGTCTTATATTATAAAAAAGTTCCACCTTTAACCTATTGGTAATTTTATTGCTGAAAGCCATCTTCAAAAGGAAGGAGATTTTTAATAGTGTTCTGCTGACATAGCTTACAAGAAACAAGTACCAAAATGTATCAGCGCAGATCACACTATCAGAAGATCAAATGGCTGGAATTGAGATGGGTTTGTTTGACCAGAATCATGGGTTTAGTTGAAATAAATTTTTAGGTATTAAATTAATGGAGTGGAAGCATCAACAGTGTTCACTGTTCCCTTTTTAACCATAATGAAAAAATATAACTTGTTTTTAAAATATTGAGTAACTTTAGAAGGTGTGAGAAAGAAAACTCATAATAGTACTGCAGAACTTCTTTGTCTGAAACACAGAACTACAGTTACTTCTATGGGGGGAAATTACCATCCTTTTTCACAAGCATTATAATTAACAAATTGAATATTGTTGCTACTGTTTTTCTAATCAAGTTTTTTCTTATTTACATGCTACAAGGATGATGTAAGTAAAAAAAGTCATGATCAAATGAATATGAAATTGCATTATAAACTGCAAATATGCTTAGGTCAGTGGTCTTTAAACTGTGGTAACTCCGAAATCCAATATGTATTTGTACAAAGTTAAAATAATGAGGTATCTCCGAAAAGTTGGCCAGAAATCACGTAAGACTGACTGTGCTACATATATAAAGCAAAAGTAATATCAACTTGCAAAATCTTCATGTCCTGTTAAAAATACTTATCTCAGTTTGCTATACAAAAGATAGCATTTATCTCCTGATTTTTTTAATATATGTATTTTTTTTTTTTACATTTAAGGCTTCCAAGATGAAACATGGCCCAGCATAGGATATTTGCTTGCATCTAGTTTGTTCTGTTGGTTTCTTCTTTCTATCAGTATGCAGCTTAGTTTCACTTGATAGGTAGAAGTTGTGTTTAGGTCTTGTCATGCCTGTCTACTTTCTGAAACATCTGAATGGTTCAAAACATCAAGGAGGGGATACTTTACAAATGGCATCTTGAGTCTTGTCAGCAGCTGTGTTGACTTGATCCTTTTATGGATGGCTTTTGAGGACAAAAAATTTCACTAAATCTAGAGTGAAGTACCTTCAGGGCTCAAATATTAAAGACAGGAGAACTGTTATACAGCTTAAAAATGAGCTTAAAAATGAGCTTGTTCTTAAGTCATTCTTGGAGCACTTCTTGAGAAGCAAAGCCCTGTCTTAAATTAGATTATAATACCTTTCTAAATTAAATGTTTAAGGTTTACCTTTTAAAGCCAGGTGTCTTGATGTTATTTGAAACAGTGAACCCTCTCAGTAGAACTTCTAAAGAGCTGCACTGGCCAACTCCTTTCACTTTTTTCAGTTGTCTGCCAGATATCTGGTATTTAAAGTCTTTTTCAAGGTGTTCAGAATACTAAGCAGGGAAGTACAGGTAACCTGGGGATTTTGCAAGTAGCACTGATAGTTTGCATTGCTAGGGCAGGAACTAGATGAGAACTACATGTGAAACATTTAGAGTAACATCTTTTTAATAATTATTTATAGTGCTCTATGTGTAAATGTATGTTCCATAACTCAATCTAAAAATTAAATGTGATAATTACTTGTTCAGTTAAAATTTTTAATCACATTTTGCTTTCATTGATAGGAGTGGTCTGCAGATCTGAATCGCACTCTCAGTAGAAGAGAAAAGAAGAAGGCTTCTGATGGAGTGACTCTGACTGGTATTAATCAGACAGGAGATCAAGTTTCACAGCCTAACAAACATAGCAGGTATGTTTTTTCATGCCTAAAAGACTACTTGGAAAGGATTGTTACATTCAAGTACACTAAGCTCTACGAGATCAAAAAGTCATTCTCCAACCAAATGTTAATGATCTGTGAGCATTTTTAATGATGTGTTGTGCAGCTTACAAAATATTTTGGAATAATTCCCCATTTTACAGTTCTCTGTACATTGGGAATTAAAAGAAACCAAACTTCATGAGAAACTGAACTTTCTCTAGCTGGTAGTTTAGCCTGTGGCTATCTTCCCACTTCTAGAAATGACAATGATACTTCGAAATCTTAGCTTGCAAAATGTTTAGTCACTTCAGAATTCTGGATGTGATTAATACAAAACTGCTAACATCAGCTGCTTTGGAAAAGAATGAAACTGGCTAGAAAAATTGCACTGCCTTTTATTGCAGGCTGTAAAAGAAATTATGGCTCACGAAGAATATTCTAATTCTGGAGGAATGTATCGTTTGTTAGACTTTAGGAACTTCCTTGTGTCTTAGGCTACTCTTGATAGCTGTTTAGTTTGGTTTTTGGTGGTTTGTTGTTTGTTTTTGCCTAGAGAATGGGTCTGCTAAGAAACTACTTAGTGGGACATCAACGACAGTGTTTTACTCTTAAACAGATAGGGTCACCATAATGCTCTTTCTTTTCCAAATTAGCAGTCTTAGTGTCCAGAGTAACACAGTGCAGTCAGTACAATCAAGTTACAATCCCTTTGAAGATGAAGAAGATACTGGGAGTACTGTCAGTGAAAAGGAGGACAATAAGATCAAAAAGTTGGTGAAATGTTGTTTTTTAATTGTTTTCACACTTGCACTTTCTCTATCCAGGGTTTCCTGATTTTGGTTTCTATAACACTATGCCGCTCAGTGCATGAAGTCCTTTTGAGCAGTGATGTAAGCAACGCTGTAACCTGTCTTTCCTAACAGATGCCATGTCTGTTGCCTTGATCTGTGGTTTGAAACTACGGGGGTCATTGGCAGTTGCTAACAGAACTGCTGTTGCTTTTTTTTTTTCTTCCTTTCCCAGTCCTAGAAAATGTTAAATTTGACAGGTTTTTCTAGTGAAACTGCTTCTGGAGCTTCACTGCTCTGTGTGTTCTTGCTGAATACGTCTGCTTTTATGATTGCTTTCTTTTTATTTAGGATCTTCTCAAACAGCTGCCTGTTGCTTCAGTAGGCACACCTAGGGATGTCTACCACTCTCAAATGGCATGTGCATGCTCAACAGTGAACTTTTCTTTAAATTGTCAAGTTGCTGCAGTATAAGGACATGTCTTTATTGGTGGATTGCAACATACAAAAAGTGTTGAAAGCTTTTGTAAAGGTGCATAGAGATTTGAGAGGAAGGTTCTGCAAAGCAACATATAGATTTTATCCTAAACAGGATAATTCCTCTTATCTACTACCTGCATACTTTTTACCTTTCCAGAGTAAATAATTCCATGGATTATATAGATTTCTTGATAGAGAAGTTCTTGGAGTTTGTGGGGAGGTTATCTTTGTCTTTTTTTCTTTTGCCTTTTTCTAACTTTGTAAATGTATTGCAAGTATGTGTTTTTGTTTGTTTGTTTGTTTTGAATGAGGCATTCTCAGCTAGAAATAGGTGAAAAGACACCAGAAATAATTTCAAAACTGGGCCTTAAAGTGGAGTTTAAGCTTAATTAGGGCAACTGATATCTTAGTGGTATTTCTAGTCTCCTATTTTAAGAGCAGAAAAGAATAATTTAGTAATTGTTTTCAGTGTTAGCAGCTATGAAAAAAACCAAAGCTACCCTACAGATTGGTCTGATGAAGAGTCCAACAATCCCTTCTCTTCCACTGATGCAAATGGAGACACCAATCCATTTGATGAAGATACCTCTCCTGCAATGGAAGTGAGAGTACGTGCACTCTATGACTATGAGGGCCAAGAGCAAGATGAGCTCAGCTTTAAAGCTGGTAAGTTTACAGCATTCACATAAAGTATTTAACAAAAGGAGAAAGGAGGGAAGGTGTTTTTCTCTTCAGCTTTTGTTTTCTGAAGCCACCTGTGTTCTCCGAATGTACAACTCCACTTGCAGGATCATCTAACCATCACCTCTCCTGATAGCACTGCTTAGTATCCTGTTGATACTATTAGAAGCAGTGACTTCTAATCTGTTTGGAATGTGTCGGGATGCATCCATTTGGGATATTCCTTTCTTGCCATCTTGTGTTAAATAAAATGAGCTACAGAAATGATAATCCTATCTCTTCCTTTTCTTACTTGGTGACAGTAGCAGCTGCTGCTTTTAGCTGTGTAGAAATGCTAATCCTACAAAGTTTGTTTTTTAAAGGAAAAAGCTACAGCAGCTGATCTTAAAACAGTATCTACTCAACTGATTTTTTTTTTTTGCTGTTGTTTAAACTTGGAGGCATCCCTTTTTTGGCCCTCAGTTTCCTACAGTGGTGACTTTTTAACAGTTGGAGACTTAGTAATAGACAGGTAATTTCTTTTTCTCTCTTTCCATCCCCGTTCAGTGTATGTTAACTACAGTAACTGTCTTTAGCTGGCTTTTCATCTTACATTTTGTTATGGTACACTGACTACATGTCGCCCTTCTTAGGATATTGTCTTTGCCTTGAGCTTTTCTTTCCTTTTCTTTACATTTTTTTCCTCACTGCTGTTGGAGTTGAGAGAACAGAATAGAGGCAACTGACAGGAGAGACCTGTGCCACGGTATGTTTGCACATATACGAAGTTGGCACAAGAGTGTGATGGCTGCACGCAATGGATGCTGCTGGCCCCAGTTTGTCTGGGCTAGTGTTACCAGCTTTTGTGTGCTGAGTGAGTGCCAGGGCATCCTACTCAGGCCCAAAATAGGAGACTTGCAGTTTTTCATAACCTGGCCAGCCCGGAGGCAGCACCCTCTAGTGATGAAAGGTGAAATCTACACCCTGACTGTGCTTTCCGAGCTCTAATTTCAGCCAGTTGTTCTACTGTCTTGCCCAGTACTGCACATTAAAAGTTTTTATTAACCAGGAATTCCAGAACAAGATTGCCTGGGTAGTTTAGCAAAAGCAAACAGAACTTCAGTTTGTGAAAATGAGATAGGCAACCTCATTGATCTTGCCTCTTCTTCTGTTTGCTTGTGATTTACTCCCTTCTCCTGTAATGAATGACTGACTTAGTTGTAGAGGAAAAACAGGATTCAAGTGTTCAAAGAAGTTTGAGAAAACTTTTGGTTCTACTTCCCTTTCAGCTGGGGGTTGTAAGAAGGGTGCTACTTCTACACCATCTACTACGGGTGTTGGATGTTAATGGCTGGAAGTTAATCCAGTAAACAAGTCAATGATGTAGCAAATCAGTGAACGGCTAGGCTTCTGTTCTGCTGCTGGAGAAGGGTGGTGCTCAGCACAGTGTATTTCCAGGTCATATTTGGTTTGTGTCTTTTAAACCGAAAAGCCTCACAGTTCTCATAGTGGTGCTTTCACCTTTCACTTGCCTCTTTCCTTTTCCAGTTGTGAAATTCTATACATCTGACTCTTCTTCTTTGTAGATAAGTATTGTAGACTTCCAGAGAGGAGGAATGGGTTGGTTTGTCCATTAACTTTACTGAATTGTGCCCTGACAGAAGGACAGTAGTAACAAAACACCTGGAGTTTTCTCTGGAATGCACAGCAGCTAAAATTAATCTTCATTCTGTAGACTTTAAGTGCTCTTTTTTTCTCAGCAGGGGATGAAAGTATGCTAATCCTCTTGAAATATATGTACTGTGCCTGTGAAACAACAGGGTGGCATTCCAAGAGTTTACAGTAATGAGCCTTTTAGTGGCAAAAGTATGCAATGTTTGTACACACAGATGTAATGGTTAAATGCAAAGTTAGGTATTCTGTGCTTTAGTACCAGCTGTGTGCTGTGTATTAAACTATTTGAACCAAGTGGTTCTCAGTGTGAGGTCTGTAGAAATAAAGTGCAGGAAGTATGAACTGAGGTATGTACATAGGCTTAACTTAAAAATAGCTTAATGCCTTTGAAGGAAGAGCATTAAAGTACATTATTACACTAAATTACATGATTATATCAATCGCAGGAAAGGGATGACATGGTAGACTATGAATCCCCTTAGAGAAGCTGAAGTATAGAATGGCTATAGTCAAACTTAATTATTTTTTAGGCAGAAGTGTTAGTGTGGCTAGGTTTACACTGAACATACAAAAGACTATTGGAGAGAATTCACCAGGTCATGCAGGGGCCAATTTAATATGTACTCAGTCATGTGCTCCTATGGAGACTATGCCCAGACTCCTAAGCAGCTGTCAACAGAGGATTAATGCATTTTAGGGATCAGTTTAAACGTACATGGATATTCTCAGATGGGATTTCCTTGGGTATTCAAAGAATTTGCCTACAAAGCTTTTGTGATCACTTCTAGGTACGTACTGTAGAATATATGCTCTGTGTAGTGTCCATTAAATGTACGTTAATACATGAAACTCCTTTTTATTAGTGGAATACTTTCTACGTCTGGTTTTTGGTTTGTTTGTTTTTTTTTTCTTGGCAAACAACTGTGGGAGGCTTCCGAAGAGGAAGAATAACTGTTTATTCATATCTTGAGAGGTTTTATAATCATGCAAGAGGATGGGGCATAAGCATCTACCATATGTATATCTCACCCTGCTGTGTTGTTGCCATGGCTGAGAATAAATAGCTACAGTAAATGTAGGCCATGCAATGTTGTCAAGATGTGTTGCTATATATGCCATCCTTACGACAGTTGTTAAACTGTTTTCATTGTAACTTGTGCAGATGACACTTAAAAGTGGTAATATTTTCATAGACCTCCAAGATCATTGAGTTTCCAAGTCCTAGTTGTTAATACAAGTGCAACTGCATTGGGATATACTGTTAATGCAGTGTGGCTTTTTGGTAGTCATTGTTTTCAGTCTTTGTTAACATACATTTCATAGAAGTGGCAGGAAGGCTTGGAATTGTACGCTCTCTCATTCTGCAGTGCTAGAAATGGTGGAAAAAATTGTAAAATGTCTTCATAAACCAAGTACAATCTGCAGTGCCAAACATTTGTTCATAATGTTCTTTTCTTACTTATCTGATAAACTTACTAACTAGAGGAGATAAAGCTTTAACCTTTTTTATCTAACAGAGAAGCTATAGAAGACAGTGAAGATTTAATATGAAGCTTGTCCATTTCTATCAAAGAATTTATAGTCCCTGGGCTAGTTCGTGTTCTCCTAAATGGTAACAACAAGACTCTGTAAATTCATAGCCATTTGGGACTGTATTAAGTGGTTCACATCTTCAGCGTATATTTCCTATTGCTACCTAAGGTGAAACACAAATTATTTTTATCTAGGGAAATAATTTGACACAAAAAAGTTGTACCTGAGGAAAGAATTGTTACTTAGCATGGCCTTTTTTGCCTGGCTGAGGTGGATGTTCATTTGCTCATATACAGCATCTTGGAGCCTGCAACCTCTCTAATGCCAGAGTATTTCCTGAGGATGTAGAAGATGAGATGTGCACAACAGTCAACATGAGGTTATGTTATAGTTCATAAGTGTCTGAATGGATAAGCAGTGTCAGCTCTTGCTGTGTAAGTTAGGAGACAAATTCTGAGTTACTTTTTCTGGAGCTACAACTGTATATCAGCTTCCAACAATATAAAGCTAGAGCAGTAAAAGGGGAAGTTAAATCCCACTCCTTATTTTTCTTAAAAAGATGAGGAAAGGAGAGAGAGAGAGAGAGATATATGTAACAAAATGTAAGGTAGACGATTCCTTTAAATCTTTCTGCATTGCAACCTAGTAGTGGTATACTGGAAAGCTGCAAATTTAATTCAAGATAATTTTAGTGCCATGTCTTAATTTTTGTTGCATTGTTTTCCTTATGTTCCACAAAATCTTAGAGTACATATTGACAGTAAGCCTAACAAAACATTTATTTCACTTGCACTGGCATTTTGTTGAGGCAATAAGTGTATGACTATACTGCTTGTTTAGAGGTAGTTGTGCAGTCCACAGCTACCTTTGCTCATACCCTTTAGATATAAGTGAGTCTTTGATCTTAAAGTGAAAGGACAGTGTATATAACTTCAAAACTTTGCATTCTTTATTGTGCTTTAAAAGATGCTATAACCTTTTTGAAATGTCACCAGAGTAATGTTTTAGTTTCAGAGTAGCTTGCTTCTTCCTATTTTCTTGAAATTGGGGCCTTTCATCTCATTTGTAAATCTGTGGTATTCTTAGTATCAAAAGCATGAAGAGCAAAGAAGGGAGGGTTTCTACTGAGGCCTGGGATGGGCAGGGGAAGAAAAGTGGACATGTAGGCAACTGTCATATTATCTTCCTGTTGTTACTTAAAAGGTTACAGGTTGTTAACAACGTTCCTTCTTTTTTCAGGGGATGAGTTAACTAAAATGGAGAATGAAGATGAGCAGGGTTGGTGCAAAGGACGTCTGGACAACGGACAAGTTGGTTTATACCCAGCAAACTATGTTGAACCAATCCAGTGACAAAGGACAAAGTTAATACAGAAGTGTTACAAAAGCTCTTTAGGCTTGTACAGTACATATTTAAAGTGAGAGGAAGCTGAATGATGTATAGTGTATATATTTTAATGAAAAGGCGAGTGCTTGATACTGAAATCATGGTGATTTAAGGAAAGTTTGAACTAATAATTCGACATGGTTTTCACAACTTGTGCACAATGCAAAGGAAAGAGGTTAGGGTGAAAAAATAATATGATAGGAAAAATACTTTTGAAGCTTTTTCTTCCCACATGGTCTATTATTGTGAATCCTCAACATTTTTGCATTTTCTATGCTTGTGCCTCATCCTACCCTAGGTATGTGGCTTATGCTCACTTTTGTTTAATCAGTTATTTTAAGTGACCTTCAGTAACTTGCAACTTGAATTTTAAAGATTATTATACCTAATTTTCTATTTGTTCTTAGCGATGTCTGAAAGATGCAGTATTTTTTTATTTAAATGCTATGTAGTTAAGCACCTTTTTGTATGCCTGGATTTATCAATTAATACTTAAATTATGATATAGATTTAGTCATTAGTTGACTGAATGAAAACTCTTTCCATGTTGTAGTAATCTTTCTATATTGTCAGCATGGCTTGAAGTTGTAAAACAAATACTGTATTTAACAAATATCTGTTACAGAAGGTTATTTGTAGCAGAGATATCTGCAGGTGTCATGGGTTGGGATTCTATTATGAATGTTGTTTATGTGATTTGATACTTAAACTAAGAGTTTTCCATCTAGATCTTAAATGGCGCTCAGATAAATTATGCATATGCCCCAGAATAGTAGCTATTTCCAGCACATGTTTGCAGGGAAAAAAAATAATCTCCTTTAAACTGCTAATGATTTTTGGGTGATTTGAAATATTAAATCTGTGAAAGCTAATTTTTTTGAACAGAGAAGACTGTAAAATAGACTAAATGCTTTTTATTAAGAGCCTATCTATGTTGTGTATATGTACATATAATTTGATATTCCAAAATATAAAAAGCATGGCTATTAGTTATCAAGCCTTTTGATGTCACTAAGATTTAGACTGTTTTAAGAGTTTAAATTATAGGTATATTTAAATCTGCTTTCCTGCCATATTCATTACTGTACCATAGACAAAGTATTCTGTGATTAGATTTTCAGAAGTACAGTAAATACTCTAACATACTCGAAATCAGTATTTGTGGATAAATTTGTGGATCAAAATATAAACTAGCTTTAGTCCTTACATGGGTTATTGTAGCAGAACACTGTAAAATCTACATTTGTTTGCAGTTACAACTCGGCCATCTGTAATCGTGTCAAATCTTATGCATTTGTGACATCTAAAACTGGGTTGTAAAATTACAGCAGATTTGTGTTTAAAACAACTAAGTATCAGGTAAGTAGATATGCTATGTTAGGAAGCTACACTGTAATAAAGCTAACAAATCTATTTTGAGGTAACTATAAAACACTGTTGTTAGTCTTGGACTTTATCGTTTGCTTTTTGAGCTTATAGATATATTTAGTCATAATTTTCAATGAATCAAAATGTGCAAGCTTGGAAAGTGGATGTATGTATATGTCTGTCAAGGAAAACTTACCAACATAATTGTTCATCCACAAGACGGTTACTAAATTTTTCAGGAATTACTGGTTTGGGTCTCTGTATTGTAAAATATTTTAGAAAACAATAAAATCTGTTAATCTCTTAAATACACAGAATGCACCTTTTATTATTTCATTGTATGTGAAAATAGTCTTATGAAGCAAATAATCTGTGCATTTCATTGCAATTCAAGATGACCAAATCTGCATTTTCTAGAAGAGCCATAAAGAAGAGGATGGTATCAGTGGCATTGGTGCTGTTAACAAAAAAGGGAAGGCACGGTGCACAGGGGCTCTTGGCAAGGCACTGGCAGAACATCTTTATGGGAGAAGATGAGACCATGTCTCTTATGGGTATGCAGAATCTACTGTGATGCTGTTTTCTGTGGTACAGTCAAGTCTGATACAGCTTGGGTGAACAGCTAAGCTTTTTTTTTTTCATAGTATCTGAGTCTTTTACGCCTTTTGTGAGTTTTCTTGTTGACTGACAGTGATTAATGTAGTAGTGTTTTTGATAGCTAACTGAAAGTTTTATCTCATCTCCTTCATCAATACTGCATTTTTAAAATCTAAATAAAGTACTAGTTCTTCAAATAAAGTACTAGTTCTCTTTTCTGGATGTCCGATTTGGTGAAGGCACCATAGAATTCACGTGGAAGGGACCAAGGGAGGTCTCTAGTCCAGTGTCCTCTTTAAAGCACAATCAACTCTGCATTTAGACCAGATTGCTCAGGCCTTTGAGCTAGTCTGGAAACTTCCAAGGACTGATTTCATAAACTCTCTGCTGAAACTCTTACATTGCTTAATTATGTTTTCCCCCCATTTTATTTGCAGTTAGAACCTGCTCTATTACAATTGATGACTATCGTGTGTCATTCTGCTGTGCTTGGATGGAGCCTGGGTCTGTCGTTTACCTTGCACAGATTATTTCAGTTGAGAAATTTGTTTTGCTTTGGATCTTCTCTTATGATCTAGTATATAGAGTTTGAATATACTCATCATAACCAAACGTAGAATGACAATGCAAGGGAATTCTGGACCTAGCCCAGCCAAGGGACCTTAGAGCAGGTGGTTCAGGGCTTGTCCAGCTGTGTCTTGAACATCTCCAAGGGTGAAGTGTCCAGCACTTCTCTGGAACAACTTGCTTTAGTGGTTTATCACTTTCACCGTGAGGAATTTTTTCCTTATATATACATCAGAATTTCTCATGTTTCCTCTTGCACTTTGCTGGTGCACCTTTAAGAGTCTCAACCCATCTTCTCTAAACTTTTACATTAGGTAGCTTTAGCCTGCTGGCTATGCTCTTGCCAACACAGTCTGGTGTGCTGTAGGCTGCCTTTGCTGCAGGGACATGCTGCTGATTCATGTTGTTCACTCAGATACCTGGGTCTTTTTCTGCAGAGCTGCTTTTTATCCTGTCAGCATCCAGCCTGACCTGAGATGGAGTAACTCTGTGCAGGTGCAGGGCACTGCATTTGCCTCTGGTGTTCATGAGGTTCCTGTCAGCCTGTTTTTCAAGAGATGAACTTGCTCTGATCAGCAACCCTCTATAATCTCTCTGATGTGGTATCATCTGCAGGCTTGTCAAGAGTTCGTTCTGTCCCATCATCCAGGTTATAAAGATATTAAGGAATATTTACCCTTGTATCTATCCCTCAGGATGTCAGTTGGGTTTTGCATGCCCAAGCACAAGTCTTTGAGCCTGACAGTCCAGACAATTTTCTATCCAGTCTATTTAGTCACCTGTTTGGCTGTAAGGTTTTTGTGAGGCCTTGCTACAGTCAGTGAAAGTAATGAAGCCAACAGTAGAGAAATTTTCCTTGTAAGATTATCCTAGGTTTAACCAGCTATACTTTACTTTCACAGGATTAAACTTACAAGGTATAAAATGAATGTGATGCTCAGAATGTAATTTCTCCCCATCCTGTCCTTTCAGTTTCATTTAAAACTCTGAAGGGAAATAGAATGTTCCAAAACTTTCTGGTGTATTTTTGCTTGTACTGATTGAGCCACCTGAACACTGATGTAACCTTGAGTATGTTTCAACCATACAGCATGAAAATACTGCCCATTTGCATAGGATTTCTTGAATGCCTTGAAAACACATAGTGCCTTGTTTCACAAAAGCTGTTGATTTTTTTTTTAATCAGGATGTTTGCAATGATCACTTAATGAATTAGGTGCTTTATCTTTTTTAGTGTAATATTGGTATTTACTTCCAGTTGATAACACCTATGAATTCATCCTGTTAAGATGTAATATTCAGAGAAACTTTTCAGGAAAATAACAGGCTATTCTACTAGAGCAGGTGCAGAGGTAAGCCATTCCTGATGTACATACATAGTAATACTAAAATTTCTCTTAAGTTGTTCCTTCTGAGACTGAACGCTTAACACTAAAATTTTGAACATACTTTTCCCAAACTGCCTCTTAATTTACCTGTAGGCTACGATATAAACATGTATATATTATATTTGCTATGCACATACAAGATGCCAAAAATAAAGTCATACCCTGAGTGTATAAAGTGAAGTTTGTCTGATGTACTAATACTGTTCTCACTAGGACCCAGCTGATTTTTTTTTCTAGTATCTTCTTTCTTCCAATTATGTCTTCTTTCATAATACTTGCAAAGTAAAAATCAAGGCAGACTTCACAATTGGAGATAAATAGAAATACTGAGGCTTCTAGTGGGAATTCAGAGTGGACAATAAATTAGATGCTTTTATACAAATTGATATGATTTGGGTCATTTTTAAAATAACATTTGTTAGCTGTATGTTATTGTAAAACGAAGAAAGGGGATAGAATAGAAAATGGTACACTGAAGGTTGGATATCCAGCAGCAGTAGCTCCTGTTGTCCTGGAGTTGCTTCTGTTTTGAAAAATAACTTTTAAGGTTAAATAATCTTTCTCCAGCCTTTCTGGTTTAGCAGAAAGTTGTTTGTTCATCTCAAGACAGGGAGCTTGCTAATTGTGGCTGAAAGCATTCCTAGTGGTCGATTGGAAGAGCTGCAGATTCTGTTCCTGAAATGAAGGAATAAAAGATAATCCCAGGTTTACTGGAATACTTTTAATTCTTCATTTTGCTTGAACTAAAACAAACAGCAATTTCAGAGCCTAAGAAGGGTCATATGGTAATTACTGCAGCAGACAATACCTTCAATGTGTTTGACACCTAGCAGTTTACCTGCTCATGCTTAGGATGTATCATTATCAGCCTGCTTTACTTGTGTTCCCCTGTTAGAAATCCAGATTTCTGTGTGATACTATATTAATCTATAGTACAAAATCTCAAAAATACATTAGGTGCTTCTTGAACCTTCCATTCAGGGGAGAGTACCTATGTACATCTGAAAGTTTTACTCCATACCTGTCCACGTTTCAACAGGTGTAACCTCTTCTCTAATGACTACAGTAGGTCAGATGAGGTCTGTGCCAGTGGTATACAGTCAGTGCCTTGGAAAGAGTGTAGGAACAGGACAACATATAGTGATACTTTAGCCATATTTTTTTGGTTTTCAATCATCTGTGTCTTTGGTCCTATGAGGAAATAATTAATTTTTTCTTATTTCATAATTTTGACAATTCAGTTCACTGCTTTGTTAACAACTGAACACCACACCATTGTTCAGACAGATCTAAATTAAGTAGTTCAGAAAAGAGAATCTGTAATCAGTTCCAGAAAGAGCCACTAATGCTTTTTCATAGCAGCGGCTAGTTCTGTTCCTATGTCTGACTCCATTAGAGAGGTTCAGGCTGTATTTATATTTTGCATTTGACTTTGGAATTCCCTTGTTGCTTTATCTGATCAATCAGTCCTGCACAAGATCCTTTTGCAGCTGTTTTCCACTTCTGTGATCATAAGTAATTTAATATCAATAAAGTGCCACCTTTCTACTCACCCTTTTTGTAGATAAATACTCAAAGGTACAAGTCCAAGCATGAATCCCTCTGGGGGGACACTGGTAACCTCCCACTTTTTTTTAATGTAATCAGTAACTGCTTTAATAAATGATAATTTCCTTCATTTAATGGCAGTTTACTTTGGCTTTTATGAGGGACATTAGCAAGAACTTTTTCAAAATGCAAGTCACCTATTACCTCAGCTAGTTCACTTTTCTGCATGACCCATGAAATCTCCAACCTGGTGAGGCAAACAACCATGTAAATTATAAAGTACTAGGATGATAAATATTTCTAGAATCTTATGCAGAAATCAGTGAAATTTGCTTGCCCTGGCATAGATTTAAGTGCTGTTATGTGGCAAATGTAGGTGGGTCTTGCAATGGGATGCTACTTCTAGCTGTAACTTTGCATTGCTAATACAAACAGCTAAGCTAAACAATAAGCACAACTGAGTATTGAGTGTGCAGGGGGGTTGTCTGTAAATTACAGTATAGTAACCTTTTGGCTTTGTACTGAGACATGTTGTTGAGATGTTGCCACTTTCAAGAGTGAAAAGTTCCAGGAAACCTCACCCCATTTGAAGTGGTTATGCTTCTTGATGTTATCAGCACAAACAGTGCATTAGTGCTAAATAAAAATGTATTATTGATGTGTTGACTGGTTTCAGCTGGTTTTTGATGTAGTTATTAAACTTCATATTGTGGGAGTAGGCATTTGGATGCTTCATCTTTCTGTTCTAGAGAAGTGATTTTCTGTATGGATTATTTGTACTGGAATGGTACATGTCTGGGACTCTGTTGTGCCTTTGCAGATACCATTTGCAGAGGGAGGCTGGCCTAAAACAAGAATTCTTGAGCTACAACTGTCCTGAGGCAACATATTCTCAATATGCACAATATAGCTGTGAGCAGTAACATTGTGCTCGGTGTGACCAAGTTTTCCAAAGGTCATCAAACACAATTTATATGTATTCTCTGGCTCTAAGGGAACCTTTGGCCCTGGGAGGGTAATGAAGATCTAGCTAGCATGACCTGGGACTATACCTATATTCCATCATTTCTTAGCAGCGATGTGAGGAGAAATCAAACAACGGGAGGCTTGATAATAACTGGAGAACAGCACTAATAGACTTCTACAGAACTAAAAGCTTTGAAGGTTGGGAATGGCAGCAAATATTTGAGACCTGTGAGACAGTGGGTAGCCACTGAACCTGTCAATCTACACAACTCCACGCAGATCCAAGTGCCTATCTCTGGTTATCAAATCAGCTGAAGACCTAGAGGACAGACAGTTCTCGAGATATGATCCTGAACAGTTACCTTTCTTTGTATTAATACGTCCTGGTGGGACTGTCTGGCCAGATCCAGGAGCCTGAGACTTTGGTTGTGACATTTGAATTGGTGAAAGTAGGAGAAAGCTTTGGAACAGGTTGCTTTGCCTATGCTACATCAGCTCACAGAGTAGCTCTGGCACCCACAAACTGGGGAGAACCCATCTGTTTCAGGCCTAGCCTGGGTATGCAGAGAAGGGGTTATTGGCACAGAATTATTCAGTGAAGAAGGACCTTAAGACATCTCCAGTCCAACCTCCTTCTGAAAGTGGAGTCAACACTGGTCCAAGGACAGAGATTTCAGTTGTTCCAGGGAAACTCTTCCAATGTTTGATTTGCCTCATCATGACATCTTCTTTTCTTCATATCAAATTGGAACTGTATTCTGGGTTGTCAGAAAGAATAAGAGCCCTTGGATTTTGGTTTGTGAAATGACAGCACTCAGTGTTCTACTCTGGCATGGTGGCAGTGAATTGCTCTGCATTTGCACCCAATTTTAGGGCTTGTAATACAGCCCTTCTTGGGAGTGCTGTACTTGTCAGGCATCTGTTTCTGAGGACGCACATATAGCAGTCTTCCTCCATCTATACCTTTGTCAGACCAGCTGGCACAGAAGCAATTTTTAAGTGGTTCTGTGTGCATTGGGAATAGAAATACGTGTATCTGGACATTCCTGGAAGCCACTAGCAAGATATGCCATTACTACACCTGAGCCATAACTGGCAAAGCAGCAGTTGTAGTCCACTTTCCCACCACTGCTGCTATTCTCTCTCTGTGCCATCCCTCTTTCTGCAATCCACTCAAACCACAAACTTGCTGAAGAGCAAGAGGTCCCCCTACTTTCTGGAAACATTCATCACCTTTTGAGGTTTATTTTGATGGTTTCTATTATTGAGACTCTAGTTTGCTTCTCCCCGGGGCCTGGGCAAGGGGGAAAATAGGATATGGAGGCTATTTCCAAAGTATTAGAGCAAATTGGCATTCTTTATCATGGACAAAGAAAATGGAAGCAAAGAAATCTGTGCTTCTTGGGCAGTTTTCTATCAAGATGAAAATCTGCTGAGGATTGAGGACATAAGCAGTGTCAGACCAGAGGAGTCAGTCTTGCTCACAGTGGTGGTCTGCTACTGCTGGGTCTGGGTAAGGACCTGCATTGCACATAACAGCTGCTTGCCAGAAGAGGATGCTCCAGTGCCCAACTTACAGGCACCCTTGAAGGTAAGTTTGTTTTGGTTTTTTATTTACTGAATGTACAGAGCAGCCAGTGAATTACAAGCACTACCTTTTTACCCTGACAGACATGGACCAGTTTGTCCCTTCTGCTGTTCCCTCCATTCACAGTATTACCTTTCTCCCACCACCTAGGGGCTGCTCTAAGATTGCCTCTAGGATCCGCTTACTTCCCTCGGGTTGATAAGCATGTGCTAAATGCTTTTCTTCCATCCTGTCTAGAACTCATCTCCTAGCAATCAGCTGAGCTTCCAGTCTGCAACAGGAATCTGTCTAGCATACACATCCACATAGCTGAATTGCAAAGCGTGGCCTTGGGACGGAGGTGCTGTGTGAGACCAGGTAGGGACAGTGCAGAGCGCATTTCTGAACCCTGCTTACCTCCTGGATGGAGGCTTGTGAGCTGTGTGCGCAAGGTGGCTCTGAACATCCAGCAGCTTTTGGACACCCCGACTCACAGGCAGAGAGGTACCACTTCCTGAAATAGGAGGCCAGCAGGTGACAGAAGAACCAGTGCCCCTATGGTGTTCGTGGCCTGTGCTTCCCAAAGACACACTTTGGGTCCCCTGGGTTGCTGCAGTGGGGCAGGAGCTAGCTGTCTTTGTGTGCCATTTGCCTGGGGCAGCAGCAGCACAGCTGGGGAAAGTATGGGATGATAAAGATTCTTTTCTAAGATCATACCAGATAGATCAATGTTCAGGATGGCTCTGTTTTTGTTTTTCTGATGTTAATTGTTCCGATCAACTAGCAAGGTTGCACCTCTCCTTTTTTTTTTTCTTTTCTTCTACTGGTACTTGCATCTTTTTTTCCTTTTGTGGAAATTTGGCAAACACTCCCTGTAACACCAGCAGCTGCAGGCTTAGGATGGCAATCCTCATGCAGTCAGATGGGATTTAGCAAGTATCTCTGGAGGGGAGTGTGTTGTAGGGAGCACCTCCAACCACCCAAGGAATATTTTCCTGAAACATAAATTTAACTTGTAAAGGAAAGCCTCTTGCTGGGCATTCTTGATCCCTAGTTATTGTGAAGGGTGATTGTATTTGTTGGTATGAAATAGGCAACAACTTATGCCTCTACAGGCTAAGATATTTTAAGTCTAGTCCCCATGATACTTAACTATATTCATACAGACGGATTTTTGGAACAGCTTTCCTATAGTTCAATCAAGCCCCCTACCTGTGATAGTGCCAGACTGAACAAAGTTAATCTGGAGTTAAAGAAGTTGGTTGCCCTCAAATCCCCATGCTCTGAATATCAAGAGTAAAGTGTTCACACATTCAGCTGCCTGTCAGGGTAATTGGCGACTGTCTCCTAAGGATCAGAAAGGCACTACAGGGTCAGGGTGTGCCTCAGCTGCGGTGCTGAGGACCTAGTGCAGGGACAGCACGCAGCATACACTCCAGCAGAAATCCCTGAACCAGCACTCAAGACTCTGCTCACCATGGGACTGCCCCATGTAGCATGGTCAGAACTGAGGCAGTAACAGGTCTCATCGGCCTGAAAGACTTCCCCACTGACCAGTAAGGACAGGGGGTTGTTAGTGTCTATGGGAGATGGTGAGCCTCTTGTGTTTGGGGCACTGAAGGTGACACAGGGTTGAGGCTGAGGTGACAAAGCTAGATTTTAATGCAAAGCATTGAACATGACCAAAATGGGCCTTCAAAAACTCAATCTGTGGCCCTGTTTGTATCAGGTCAGAGCAGACAATCTCCAAAGGTACCTTTCAAACTACCATTTTCTGAATGACAAAATTATAGAAAACTTGTCTTAACTCTGGTAGCTTCACATGTGGATAACTATGCAGTCTTACCTATGTCAGAAGAATAAGGGAGAAAGTAATACAACCTTGTGAGTCTTGATGGTCTCTGATGAAGAAGAGTGCTAAGATGCCATGCTCTGAAGAACCTCTTCTAGATCACCTTACTCCTGCTGTAGGGCCACAAAGTTGTCTTTGCACTGTTTTGCAAGGGCTACGCTTAAGGACTTGGTACCTTTAGTTCAGCACTGGCCATGAGGGACCTGGAGTGGCTTCTACAGGCCCTTTGCAGCAACCTTGCCAGTGTTCCAGCAACAGGATTCATAGCCTGGCATCTCTGCCTTTGCTGAGCAGGAACATGACCCTTGTCAGGTGGAGTGGGAGACAGAAGGCCTCTGTGTGCAACCAAATTCAAACCAGTGTGGTTCACACACTCGAGGTCTGTGAAGTACGGATGCCAGTGAGTTACACAGCTCCTGATTGTATTTCTATTATTCTGCTCTTGTGCTGCTGGGCTTTGTGATTTCAGATTTATGATCTGAACATGCTGCTTTTGAAAGCAACCAAAACTGCTCATTTCTCTGTTCTGCTGGTTTGGACCAACTCATTTGTCTCTGGCTGTGTACTTTAATGCTAGCGAAGAGAGGGAACAAGGATTTTAAGTAAAATTTTTACAGAATGCTTGAAACCCACTTGTTGAGTCCAAGAGCAGAAACAAAGCACGTAATTATGACTGATCGATCACCTGTCCTGAGGGGAATGTGCCATTTTTTCCAAGCCCACCGAACCGAGCAGGTGGTGGTGCTCTTCCGCGGCTTTTCTTTTTCGGGCCCCGAGGAAGCGAGGCCGGCGTGGCCTGTCGCTGCCTCCACCTCC
>NW_010159958.1:0-1595 GCF_000695765.1 Mesitornis unicolor
TATATAAAATATAAATTTTAAAAATACATTTTCTGAATAAATATGCTGGTATAAATTATTGCATAATTCCAGTCTGTGTTGAAAACAGATTACATATGAATCTGGATTAACTTTATCATTAACCTTAAGTGAAATTTTATTAAATTCAGCAATGCTGTTATGACTGAAAAAAACAGTATCAGGCTTTTCTTTCAGAAAGTATTTAAGAAAATTAGCACATAACCCTAGGTAATAGGGAGAAGTCAGCAGTGGTTGTAGTCACTGAATTGGCAGTTGAATCTTACCATAAGAACAAAGACTAATGGCCAGAAGGATTAAACTCCCAAAGTGAAGGATGTTTAAAGTAGTTAGTTTTAAACCACAGCATATCACAGAACTCTATCCAGATGGTGTGTATATTTTACATGTATTGACAATATATGTTTAATACATTTTGTTTGCATTGGATTGGACTGATTTGCAAAGGAAGGAGAAACTGAGAGAGCAAAATTTAAGCAGAAAGTGAATGAAAAAGAAAGAAACAGGGAAGGGAAGGGAAGGGAAGGGAAGGGAAAAGAATATTCTAGAGTACCGGAGGTCAGAAGGCACAAACACACAAAAGAAAAAAGAAAACTAGCAATCATCAGTGAAAAAATAAGGGTGAAGGGGAAAGAGCCATGAGCAAAAAATGAAACAAAATGAGGAAGAAAGATTGCTGAGATCAGAGTCCCACCAACCTGTGAATTTTGAATGATTACCAGCCAGCTGCTGGTAGAGGGCCGATGCTTTGCTTGGCTAAATGAAAAGCAGTTGGCATCCTGTTTTTTTTTACATGTGATGAGCTTCCAATATGTGACACTTGGTCTTATGCCAGGAACATGCTATGGTTTTAAATCTCTAGCAGCCAATAAGGACACATAGTGACTACTTTCTTTTATAATTTTAATTGCAAGTCCTGCACCAAAGAATACTTTATCCAGCTGCACATGGATTTAGACAGAACAAAATTCAGACCATTTAAAACAACTGCTAACCATGAGTTCATAAAACATAAATTCTACTTCAAGAAGAAACCTATTTTTTAGATCAAAGAGCTATCCCCCTTCCATATTTTTTATTCTTTAACAAAAAAAGTCAGATCAGTCAGGAAGCATATTTATTTAATTACATATTTATCTGATAGCCTTCAGGCAGACATGGCTATCAGAGATGATGCCATAAGTGCATCCACTGTATTTGGCAAGCTCTGACTTTGTGATTCTGTGGCACTAATTCATCCTATTATTCTAACATTAAGAGCAGTCTCTAATCAGTAAGTAAGGTATGGTTTTATCTTAATCATCATTCCTTTACTAGTGAGTATATTTCTTTTCAGGGGGATTTTAGGGGATTGAGTGCTCCCTCAGCAAGTTTGCAGATGACACTAAGTTGGGAGGGAGTGTTGATCTGCCTGAGGGTAGGAAGGCTCTGCAGAGGGACCTGGATAGGCTCAATCAATGGGCTGAGGCCAACTGCATGAGCTTCAACAAGGCCAAGTGATGGGTCCTGCACTTTGGTTGCAATAAGCCTATGCAGTGCTACAGGCTTGGGGATGACTAGCTGGAAAGCTGCCATGC
>NW_010159959.1:0-1257 GCF_000695765.1 Mesitornis unicolor
TTCCAATCGAGCGATTCTGTGATTCTGTGAATTTCCACTGCAGGAGACAGCAAGCTGCAGGTGGTAATGGCTGCTTAATGATCTTTATCTCTTCCTCATCTCCTGACTACTTATTGCTCTTGCTTTGACCTAATGGCGCTGCTGTGTGCTAGCCGAAATCTGAGCAAGAGTTGAGTGACCAGCCACAGGAGGCATCCCTGACTACTGCTGGATCACAGATTTTGCCATCCAGAATATCTCATGTGCTGTTACGCTCCCCTGATCCATAACGGGTGTCACCATATGCTGGCAAAAGTGCTGCACCAGGTGTCAAGAGCAAGGGATGCAATGAGGGGATAAAAATCCCTGAGCAGCAAGTTGTCTGGAAATGCTGTAGGATCTCCCTTCTTGCAGATACTCAACACTCAATTGGATGTGATCCTGAGCAACCCACTCTAATTTCAGAATTGTCCTCTGAACTGAAAGGTTGGACCAGAAATCACTTCCAACTGAGATTATTCCATGATTTTCCAGTCCCAATTAAATTTTTAATTTAATTTTAATGAATTTATAATTGCAGTGCCATGGCAGCTGTAGCAGCTCCTTTTTCACTCTTCCTACTTTGCAGAAACAACTTGTCTTAAAGGCCTAAGAATATGGTGGCTCACATTGTTTTTGCTGATAAGGAAGACGGCAAGAGTGATTTGTCTGCTTTGATAAAAGTTCACAGACTTCCTGCTTTTGATAAAAAAATTATTTCCTGTTACTTGTTTTATCCTGTCAAATGTGTCTGCATGTTTCTTGTTTTCCAGAACATAGTTCTCTCTCCCCACTTAGGCCCCTTTCTATGGACTGTGATACCATCTTCTGAAGCTACCTGAATAATCAGCACTGCTATTTAATCATGGAAGGGGCCAGCTTTTTTCCTCTTGCTTTCTTCTCTTTTTAGGGATAAATATGTCTTCTGCTACTCTGATATATTCCACTTAGAACATTTAAAGCCTAGTCTGGAAACTTGCACTTACTCGCTATTCATGATGGAAAATTTTGAATAACTTACTCTTTTTCCCTTATTCCCCTATGCTACTTTTCAAAGTCAGTCTAACACATACGTAGCACATGTTTGTGTTCTTTTAGTTTGGTTTTGGTTTTGTGCAGGAATATGCACATCCTACAGCAAGCCCCTATTCCCACTACAACACTACAAAATGTCATAAAATTCCATTACAATTTTGGGCTGGTTTTGTTGTTTGTTTTTTTTCCTTTGACATTACTCCT
>NW_010159959.1:1288-11561 GCF_000695765.1 Mesitornis unicolor
TGAGCTTTTAAGAGTGTGCCCACTGTCTTCAAACAGCTATACCTTAAATACAGTCACCTCACCTTTCTCTATCTCTCATACCACATTGATGCTTTGATGTGATCCATGACAGTCATTCCTATAATTTATATCCATTTGCTGTCCAGTGTCACAAGTAACCATTTCACCTTGACCCTGGTGCAATCATTTCCTCTGCCATTCTAGCCCAGACTGGTTGCTCACATTGCACTTTCCTGCTATACCTCTGACAGCAAAGGGAAACAAACCCTTGTCCCAGGAAAGGGATGACTCCACTACCAACTGCCAGGGTAAATCTCTGGAAAGACACAAGCAAGAACACAGAGTTGCATGGTCTGCGTTGTGTTAGATGATGTCTGTCCTCGAATCACTTCTCCCTGAATCATTATCATCATTTTCTCGGAGTTCCCAGAAGATCAAGGCTCTAGTGCTTGCCAGGGTACCCAGTGTTGAGGAGTATGTGACACATGTGAGTTACTATAGCATGTTTACTGCGGACTGAACCTTCAAATGAAAGGAAATTAATCTCTGTGCAACAGAATGAGCTACTGCTTTTGGTCTCAGGTAACCTACAGCACAGACATAAATAAACCCATTTCTTAAATATCTTGTGAAGATTTTACTTTCATCATTTTTCTTTTGCCTTCATCTTATTATGTGCAATTATAATCTGATTCATTTGAAGATTTCTCCTTTTCCAAATCTGAATAGCTGTATCAGTTGGCCGAGCAAAAGACACTGGATCTGTCTACAAAACCTAAATGAGTATAATGATACAGCTATATTCGAATGGCAGAAAAAACATGATATTTATAAATAGCTAGAGACAGCCCAAGATTATAAAATTCACATCCAGAATGGATTTTGTCCTAAATTTGGGGGGTTTCATACAGGATTTATGATCTGGTGTGTTTGGGGTAAAGGGTTTCTCATACATAGGGCTTATCAAATTCAGCGGTTACATACAATTTTTTTTTCAGACTAATGTGAATCAGCAAACAATTAATCATAAGAGATTTGTTTGGAAAACTACCTTTTAATTTTCCTCTACTGACAGGTTATTTAGATTGTCTCAGACAGGAATATGTTTGCTAACTGCTACTGCTCAACAAATACGATTGGAAGTACTTTAACAGAAGACCTAACTTAATATTTAAATTATTTCTAGCTCTGCTTCAGATAACTTTGTTTCATGCCAGACTAGCAGCATTCTGTTAATGGTTTTCAATTATGAACTTCAAATTTCATTCCTTAAACATTCGTTTTCCATTCTCTTTATACGTAATCCTTGGCTTCCAAGAAAATGTTTATCACTAAAGAAACAAAGTCCTATTTAAATACATTAAATGGCCAAAAATTAATGTTAGCCTCATTCACTTAGCTTTAACAGAATAACCCAGAGCAGTTTTGCAACAAGACAAATACTTTAATTTCTTCTTAGACTTCATCTCATATTTGGCATCAATTCAGTGCTTTTTAAAAGAATGAATATTACGGTCAAAACATCTTCTCACTGTAGAAAAATGTTTTCTCAGAAAAATCCCAAAGAGGATAGGAAAGGTCATTTACTGTGTGTAAATATCCATAAGAGATAAATATATATATATTTTTTTTTTTTTTAAGTTGGAGCATTAATAGTAGTTTTCAGAAAAAACATGCCTTTTCCACAAAGTGTGTGCTTTAGTTTACTGAGTGCAGTGTGGTAATGCTGAAACCTCATGTTAGTCCTGACTGATGATGTTTGAACAGAGAGGAAAAGACATCATCTGTCAAAGTCAAATCTATCGTGCCTTTTAATATATTTTATAGCTGGCTCTTATTCAACAAATAATTCAAAACATGCACAAAGAAAAGCTGGGAGCCAGGATCATAAAATATGACCTATTTTCAAGAAATGTTTTAGAATACCATTTTCAGTTACCCCATGTCAATGATGGATTGCTTGTTATTGCCTATGTGACTAATGATAAGCATGACGAGTAGACACAAAATTTCACACTACTTACAGCTTGCATTGCTTGTTTTGTCACTCAGAAATATCCCTGCTTATTGTACCGCTCACACAATAATTTATTTGCAGCACATAATAGTAGACTTAAAAGCAGACATTCCAGACAATTACTCTATTTAGTGATAAGTCAAGGTTATTTTACTTGATCCAAAATAAAGAATTTCCTTGCTCGGAAATGATATATATGTGACCTGACCTACAGCATACCAAGTCAGACGGCTGAATGATGCAAAGCAGACAATGGAGCCTACACACACATTTGTATAGAAAAAGCTACACTAAGACAAAAATAATGAAATACAAAAATGTTTAAGATTTTGTTTCCCATTCCTTAATTTGCTGCTCTGTTCTTCCCAATTAATGTAACAGAAAGTGCCCTTCACTGAGTTTTCCAAGTGAGCAAATGGCATAAAATGCACTTGACTCCAGTGTACATCTATATAGTTATTATATTGATATATTACCTCAAAAAAACCTCATATTTAAGGCACTGGATACTTAAGTGCTGTGTAAGTATTAATTAAAGTCTCAGATCTAAGTGGTAATTAGCTGCAGCTGGTAAAATCGCAAATATGTTATAGGAACTTGTTGGGCACTGTACTTTAAGAAAAATTTAGACAAATAAGAGACAGCCAGGAGAAGAATAAAAATGAGACATTTGGAAAGTATGAGTTTTATGGGATGAATAAAAGAATTTCACCTTATTAGTCTAAAAAATAGACTACAAAAGGCATGAGAACAGTTTTTCAAGAAGACAAGTGCCGTCCAAGTGCAGAAGGAGCAGAACCAGCACAAATCAGTTTATTTTGCTGTAAAAAAGATAAAAGTCAGAGGCAATGGAAAACTTTGTAAATTACAAAAGCAGGCAATCACTGCAAGAGATAAACCCAGGAAGGCTATGATACCTGCTTTCTGGAGGTTTTTTAAGGGAAAAATTAAAAGACCACAGGTTATTTGGGGACAAACCATAAATATCTTGACTCTGTGCAGCAAGTTGGAGTAGGTCATCTCAGTCATTGGTGTTAAAGCTAACATTGTGTGTTGCAGTATGGCCAGAGAGGAGAGAGAAGTTGCAAGCACAAGAACTAAGGCTGCCATTACCTCACTGGAGGTGTCTAGAAGGAGCATCAGTGTCAGCCCAGTTCAGGTAAACATGTTAAGAGTGACTGTGCTTGGCCAGACCTGAAGCCTGCCCTCCACCATGCCCTACCTCCAGACGCAGTCGACTACAACACCTGGAGAGAGATGTAAGAGCCAAACTGCCCTTGTCCTCAGGGCATCAACAGGCCTGATTTTCCCTGCCCAGCCCCCAGGGTCTCCCTCACCCTGCCTACAGCCCAGGACCCAATTTTAGCTCCCTGAGGCCATCAGCCTCTGCCCCAGTGATGCCACAGCAGGGCTGGTCTCCAGCTCCCCACACCACTACTTTGCCCAGCCGTCAGCCCCACTGAGGGATTTTTCCCATCTGTGGGAACCCCCAGTCCACACAGCACCCTGACACAGGCATGCAATGGTGGCACTTCCCCAGACCACTTATTCAGCTTCCAAGTATTTTGTGTCTCAAAGACTTTTTCTGAGCAGTTGTGGAGTCATAGAGTTGGGAACAAAGAACAGAGGTTGCACTTGGAGGGGATGAGACCTTTGGGAGACAGTGGCTAAATATTTGTAAGTTATGATTGATTACAGGCTAAACATGAGGCCTCTGTGCAATGCCACATCCAAAGGCCTATTTGAGACCTGGATAAAGAAGAAGGAAGAGCTGGGAGTGAGGAAATTATTCTGCCTTTATGAGCAGCTCTGGCAAGATCAGTTCTGGAATATCAAGTTCATTTCTGGTATCTACATTAGAAAAAGAGTGTTGAAACTTGGAGATGTTACAAAGAGAAGCCACAAAAATAACTTGAGACTTTAAACAAATGCCTTATTGAGAATGATTTAAAGAAGTCCATCTCTTCATCTTGTCACAAGAAAGATGCAGGAATTACCTGACACTATTCTTTAAGTACTTACCAGATGTTCATGTGCTCCTTAACCTACCGAAGAAAAATGGATTAAAGACCATTAGTTGAAACAGAGCTAGGAAGAGGAAACATATTTTAATAGCTATGGGCAATTACTCCTTGGAAAAGGCTGCCAAGAAAAATGAAAGATTCTCCATTTCTTAGTGCCTGAAAATCAAAAAGGAAAGTCTTGCTATAAAATAAACCCAGGTAAACACAGATGCTTACTCAAGGTCTAAATGAGTGAAATTCTGCGTTTTAATTATACAGTCTCTCAAGATATGACTTTATTTGGCCTTAATTTGTGTATTTCTCAATAGGAAACAGTTCACTACTGCAGGAAAAGGACTACTTTTCAGTTCCTTTATTTATACTTCAACTGAAAAAAACAAACAACAACAACAAAAATCCAACATGATAGAAAGAGCTAGTAAAGGAACAAACCAATATGTTAAATCTACCTGTTAAACATATGTTTATATACCAGGATTGCAACTACTTATCAAAAGCAAATTTCCTATACCTTTTGCTCACATCAAATGACCAACTTGACAGCTTAGCAAAAACCAGTAAATTGTTCCATAAATAATTCATAATTCTGAACCCCTGTAATGGACATCTGTGTAGGAAAAAAATTCTCTATAGATATATCAGGCAGACATAACTGATAATCTCTTCCTCTCTGACTGTGTTTCCCCTAATGCACCTAAAGCCAGTGCAGGTGGAGGGCTGGAGGCTCTTCACTTTTTTGATTGAGCAACCTTTCTCTCCCATTCATATAGCTTGTCATACCATGATGAATGCAACGGCAGCCTTCTCTGAAATACATCACTAGGAGACACCCAGGGTCAGCAGAAAAAGCTCAGCCACACATTTCAATCACTAGATGTAAGAATTTCACCATTTCTACAGGCAGTTGGGAAAAACTGGTAGTTCCTGAATTTAGTTTATGGTCATGGTCATTTGACTGCCAAGTGTCCAGGGCGGTGTAGGCTGTTTGCAAAGTGAATGGCATGGAGATAATGGGCAGGGTCAGGCAGCCCATAACGGACCCCTCCGCTGCACCAGCAGAGCTGTCCTTCCCTCTGATCTTGCCCCAGAGGATGTGCACAGACAATTCTCAGCTCTCACACTGGAGCCCTGTGCAGGAAAAGAGCTTCTTTACATGGAGCAAAAATTTCCTTGCTCTTCCCTGCCTACCCATTCCAAATATCCTGCTCTCACCCATGGCAATGACACCTTGCTATCACACCTCATAGGACTCCAAACTTCCCAAAATGTCCAATGGAACTGAGGTGTGATAACAAACACTGGCATCATTTACAGGTAATTTTTTCCTAAGTAAAAGAGAAGATACACTTGAAAACCATAAAGGCTTTTTGTTTATCTTAAAAGCACATGCAAACAAAATTAGAATAACAGTACAGTTACACTGAAGTGCAAACTTTGTATCTATTTTTCTGCAGACTCCTTATGAACTGAACATAAAATAGCAGTGATGCCAAGCAGCAAAGTATGTTAATCCATTGCACAAAAAGCTTTGTTATGTGAGTGATCAGGCTGAGAAAAGGATGCAATATTCTTATTAAATTATAACATATTTATGTTGTATTCCATTCTGAGGAAAATGTCAATGTTAATTTACATTAATATGATTTAATTATAATCTAATCCAGATATCTCCAACAAATGAATTAATTTTCTGGCTCTGCTGTGTGTAGGCACCAAAGGTTAAATACCTTTGAAGATGCAGTATAGAAGTAGCAATATATAAAGTGTTTGCATTTTCAAAACGTTTCTTTGATAAAGTGCAGACACACACATGTGTACGCACACACACACACACTCTGCTAATCTCAAACATTTTCACAAAAGATGTGGACTCATTAGTGAAGTATTTCCAAAATAATTGGTGAAAGATTTACTCAGATTCTTGGTTTGTGGTCTTTTTTCCCTGTATTAATCTCATCCTGAATATTTATTTTTCATTGAATAAAAGAAGAGAGAAGGGACAAAGAAAATCAAAGTAGTTGCAATGTAAAAGTTAAGGTTTAATTTTGGCAGGATTCCTCCAAAATTTAAAACAAGTTATAAATACCTTGGCCCAATGGCAAGTCTGGTGATGTCATTATTCTTTCCAAAATGTTCAGAATAGTGGCGCAGTCCTAAACAGTGTATGCTTGGTGTATGAATGAAGACCACTTCTGAAGATCGAAACATAGCTATTAATTTCTGATTTTTTCCTGTTATTGTTTCAATCTTGAGGAGTCCCTGGCAATCTTTTGCCTTTTATATTTAAGCTTCAGTAAGTGCTACTCATGCAATTAGTTTTACTCCCTGTTGGATTCATTCTTACCAACATTTTAATGTAACATTTTGCAGTCCAACATGACTTTTTTTGCTCCCCTAATTTTCTAAGCAAATTTTACTGAAAAAGTGCAAAAGCATGAGAACTGTAGCTTTGCACACCACGACCCACCTTTCATCCATCCCCTCCCAGCCACAAAGAGATGCTGAAATTACCCAATCACAAAACTATTGGATTCAGTGTGCTATGAAGATCCTTAAAAACACTGGTTTACCTTCTGGTCCAGGAAGTCTCATGACCGTTCTTGAGAGATGGGGGTCATCATGTCTTAAATTCATTTCACCTATGAAATGAGCGGCAATGGGAATAAACTAAGCAGTTCCAATTTCTAGCTGAGAGTTAAATTCTTTACTGGTGTAAAGCTGTTGCTTTACAAAAATTAAGACAGCTAAAGGAATTGCAGGCTTTGTAACTGATGTTCATTGTGAGCCTATAAATAAGTTAACAAACATATTTTTAATTAGAAAACTGTTTGCTATAGGAGTTGTTCTTGCACAACAGCACAATTCCCAGTCAGTACCTCACATGTATATTAAAATCCTTAGCAATTTTAGAATTCAAAATTATTTATGTCAATTTTGTTTTGGGTGGCAACAAATTACAACTTCATTCAGCGAGAAAGCATTTCCTGCTGCTATCTCTTAAAGACTGCCTGCAGTGTTTAACTATCAGCTGCTAGCATCACACAGACTGGAAGGTGACCAATGGAATGTGTGAGGAGAGATTAGAATGAATTTTTGACGTGTGTTTTCATTTCATAAACTCCAGTCTCTGCAGCCGCAAGTTTGTCATTTGTTATGTGTTTTTTTTCAAAGGCAGTTTTGTCTTATCTGATGTTGAAACTCTTCCATGCAGCTTTAAACACTGAGGCATAAGAAAGAGAAATCAGTTGGAAATTTGTTCTTGTCTACCTCTGTGCTTGACATTTCTCCACTGATAAGGTATAGCTAAATATTGACTTTTTAGTTAAGTTCAGATTAGCTGTCTGGTCCATGAACATTGATTGTAAACCATTATCTTTTCCCCATTTACAGGCCCAAGTGCTTTAACACAAAAAAGATAGAAAGAGAAAAAAAAGAAAGACAGAAAACAGAAAATGGAATCGAATGGGAAAATGTGCAATTGGCTGTAAAAGCGTCATTAAATTTTGCTGGGAAAATATAGAAATGCTATTGATGTTTACCTTTAAAAGGCTGTCCTTTTTTCATTCTAACAGTCAGCTTGTTCAACTAATTTTTGACCCATACAAGGAAAATGTCAAACCAAGATTGCCACCAGGACACAAAGCTGGGAAAGTTATAAAAGATTTTTCTATCACTAATCAAGTAAATACAAAACTTGGCATTAAATAAGCACTATTAAAGGTATTGTTCTATAGGGTCTCACTGCCAATTCCATTTCATTATCTGAGCCTCTCATCCCAACCCCCAGGAATAGTTTGAGTATGTCAAAATAAAAGCAGATAAGAGAGCAGGATGATGTAAATATTTTAATTTTTGTACAGCCTTTGACAAAGTCCCTCCCAAGAGGCTGTAGAGGAAACTAAGAGATCATACAGCAAAAGGCAAAGTATGCTCATAGATAAGAAATTGGCTAGGAGAAAGAAAACAGGAGGAATGAGTAGGAAATTTTCAGCTTGGCAAAAGTCAATCAGTGGGGAGACCTGCGATTCTGCTCCAGAGAGATGGCACAGAGGGGACATGGCAAAAGAGCTTGTTACTTCAGCTGGCTAGGAATGGCCCTTTGGATGTCACAGCCATTTGGAAGAGATTAGAGTAGCTCACAGGGCTCATGTACACATGGATTTATTCTGAAACAGCTGCTGCACACTCACTTCACACCATTCAGTTAATATCATCTCATTTCCAAGTGTAGACAAGTATTAAACTTCACTGGGGCTGAAGCTGGAACAGCACCAGTACCCTGGCTGCCCTGAGCAGGTGAGATGCCTGCTACCCTCAAGTGCCAGGGGAAGGAGAGGGAAAGGGTGACAGAGAGACACCTGGATCAGGGAGACAGTTAGCACTAATGATGACAAAAGAGGTATCTATTCCTCCAAGACTATAACCAGGCCTGACCAGAGCTAATAGTGTCAGATAAGTTTAAGGAACCTTTCTGCTGTGAACTATGTCAGCAGTGTCCAGTCTCGAATCCAGAAATCCAGGTGTTAACCTGTGTGGCCGTTGTTTACTGTGCATGGGTACACAGTTCACATTTCACATCCTATGCCTGTGGCTACATTGCAACAATGACAGTTTAGTTATATGAATTCAATTAAACCAAATACATTAACTCTACGTGGTTTACTTAATTTCAAATAGTAACACTTGCTAAAACAGGACTAATCTAGAGGCATGATTTTCTCTTGTGTGTTTTGGATCAGAGCAGTAAAGGTGAGGGAACCTCAGAATTACAGCATAACAGGTTTCATCACATCATTTGATAGAGCAGAGTGTAGTGAAGCCACTAGTACTTCAACCTTAAGCATAATGAAAATGTGTCATGGGAATATATAGCTTAGATATGGTACAGAAAGAGTCATTATAAATACCTCATATGACTTAACATCCAAACACAAAAATACGAAAACCAGATGTATGTCTTTGCATTTTATTTAAGGACTTTGTTCTTTAGATTTTCTTAATTGCCAGCACACCACATCTTCCACAGAAAGAGCTTGCAATATTTCAGTTTTAATGGCTGCCTTTTCTATTACTGTAGCATGAATGTCAGCAAAAATTCCCAAACTTGAAAAATAACTGATTACCTTTCTCCTCTTTAAAACCAAATGTTTCACCTCTGCCAATTTTCAGATTGATGCATATTTAAAAACTAAATTATAAATCCTCAGAAAGATATTCACAACAGCAATGCTGATAGGCTTTTGACTTGCACCTATAGTCCCAGCAATGAATGCTGTGATCTCATCACATACCACAGGTCCAGCTGGGTTTGGGCTAAGTTAGTCTGTGGGTGGGAAACCTCAGTGGAGTTTTTGGAAGCAGTGCTAATGATTTAGAGGCTATTTACCCTGTAAATTTTGCTAAGGTAAATTTTGCAGTACAGTTCATCACTTTCCAAAAGCAGGAACATTTTAATATTGCTCCTGAAAAAGGATGCAGGAGAACTGTCAGCCTCTGACTACAACTAGAAATAAGTAGCATAATTAGAACAAGCTGAGGACCTCTTACAGCAATAGGAACCTGTAAAAAGATGTGTTGATGCTGAAAGAAAGTCTTCTTTTTGCTCTAATTACCAGTGTTATGCAAAGCCTTTTTTAAGCATTTGTTTCTTCCCAGTACTGTGTTCATGCTCATGTATGGCTGGGAATTATGGGGCCAAAGCCAGTGACTTTACACTGTAGAAAGCATCTACAGTTCTTCCAAAATTGTGACGGGACTTGTCAGCTTTTCTTAGTCTATAGACAAGATCTGTCAAAAACGTTGGCAGAATTATTAGTATGCAAGTGATTCAGCCAGTATCCTGCTTGGAAGATAATGAACTGAATGAATGTGGCATCCTCTTATCACTGTCCCTGGCTGGGTCAGTAATCCTGAAATTACAGCATCACCAAAGTGAAGCGAGCAAACTTTGTGTGTAGATAAGATGTAAAATCAAAGTGGAGTTCAAATTAACTCCACAGTGAAGATCTGTGGAAGTCAAAAAGCATAGACTCTTCGATGCATGAAATCTAAGTAACAGTGTAAGAGGATGTACGCAAAAAAAGCTGCAAAATTCACTTTCTCTTTAATAAAATTGGTCTCTAATACTTTTACAGGGCTGGGTTAAAAAAAAAGGATTGGTTCCTCACCAGAATCATCTGAAAAACTCTGCATACCACAGTGTGATCCACAGTCCCTCTTTCATACCTGCTGA
>NW_010159959.1:11592-16300 GCF_000695765.1 Mesitornis unicolor
AGAGGGAAATTAACGGGACTTCTGAAATCTCTGATGTAAGTACACATGGCCATATTCAGCTTGGCTGCTGTTCACGTGGCTGTCATTAACCACCTTCAAATGACAAGTATTTGGTTTAAGCTGGTCAGCTAGACTACCCCTGTACAAAGAGAAAGAACATCCTGAAGGCAGCTCAGTTCTTCGAAGGACAGATATAAACATGAATTGGATGAATTTTCCTCTGAAAGAACTCAAATTCTTCTTCTTGACTGCATAGGATGCCACATTGTCCTGGAAAGTGCTCTGATTGCAAACTCTGTGCCTATAGCAGTAATTCTGCTAAAGATTTTTCTTTAAACCTTTATTTTCTTTAAACCTATTCCTTTAGGAAGGAAAGAAGAAGAGAAGGAAAGAGGAAGAGAAGAAAGAAAAAAAAAGGAAGGAGGGAAGTAAGGAAGGAAGAGTCTGAGGGAATAATTTCATTTCAATTATTTCCCCTCTTCCAGGGCAAATAGAAGTCTTGACTTCTCTAGGCCTCTCCTTCTTCCCCTTCTTCCCCTTCTTCTCTTATTTTCCTTTTATTCTAGGGAGAAAATGTTATAAAATGTGGCCTGAACACAGAACATAACAAAATTGTATTACTTCATTTCACACATATTTTAAATGGCTGTATTTTGCACAAATCTGAAGCAATAAACTTTTAGCTGTATTTTTAAAAATCCATGAAAAAATTACCATTTTTCAAGCACCCTATTAGTTGCCTGATGTTTTCAATTACCTTTCCTCTATGACCACTAAAAGCTCAGTCAAGGGCTTGCTGATGCTAACAGAAATATTTCAGGTTGTCACAGAAAGGCTTTTCAGCCAAGCCCTAAAGGCAATATTTTTATCTGTATTTGTCAAGTTCAGTTCAAAATGCTAAAAATAAATGAGAGAACTCCAGGTATTCATGGCACTAACTTGAATAAATACCAGAAAATTAAACCAAATTCAGTCATGTCTCCAGCAATTCCACTCAAGCCAGTGGCATTTCAAAGATTTCAGATAGAGAGAATTTGCCGCAATCACTGTTTTGCAGTCAATCTACAAATTAATTGACTTCAGTGGAAATTCCACCACAATAACCATGACAGAGCTGGGAATGATTATGTACAGTTAAGATGTAAACAGCTAATGAAGCATGCACTAATCAGTTCAATATGTTGAATATTCTCTCAGGACTGCTGGTTAGATAATAACTTAAGTAGATTAAGAGTTATAAATGGGGTTCATCTTTGTTTCTATCTTCTAATTAAATAATGACTGACCTACACTAGTAACGTAGTGCTCTAGAAATCAAAATTTGACAATTTAAAGAATAAATAAAATTCTAGAGATGTTTTCTCACTGTTTTGTTCTGCATTTTTCCAGTCTTAACTATAGCAATATTGTTCAGAAATATGTGGAACAGGCAACTATATACTTACTGTCACTTCTCATTTATTGATGGTCATTATACCACTGTAGGCATTTCAGATTTGTTAGCAATTACTGGATATAATTCACATAGCATCTATACACACAAAATGAATACAGTGTTGAGCAAACTTTAATTTTTGTTTTCATTTTTTTGAAGATAAAAAAGCATTGTCTGTTTTTTGGAACACAAGAAACAGCATGGAAAATACTTTAAGAGACTGCTACACTAACCCAGGACTAAGCTGGAGATAGTTCTTCAGCAGCTAGGGAATTATTCTTAATTATGTCCTGGCCACTTCACCCCATTCTGCCATGTAATAGCCCTTGACTTAAATAAGAACCTGGACCACCATGTCTAACTGGGTTATTATCAGTGATAGAAATGGAAATGCAGCTAGTAGAGCTGCATAGCACAAATCAATGTAGAATGTTACTCATGATTTAAGATAGTGTCTATAACTCCCAAAAGGACAAGGTGCTGGACAACATTCAGGAGGTGGATGGTAGATCTTTTCCTGCTTCCAGGCAATCCTAACTCAGAATTGCCAAAGACTTGCCATCACACTGAGATGTGGATTGATTATATAGTTATCTAAATGGAGTGTTATCAAATGCAGGGATGTTCAGAGAATTATTGAAACAGAAAAAACCACTGAATGTAGAAATAACTCAGCTGTAATAGCATGTTATCTTAAAATATTGAGGCTAATGGTAATAAATACAGTCATAAGAACTGGAGTGGCATTCAACCCATTACAGGATTTCAAAAAAGTAGTCAGGAAGAAGCAAGAATCATGACAGATAAGAAACAGAATCACAGAATGATAGAATGGTTGGAAAAGACCTTTAAGATCATCAAGTTCATTAACTAACCATTAACTAACTCTACAATGCTCACTTCTAAACCATGCCCCTGAGCACCATATCCAGATAGCTTTTAAATACATCCACGATGGTGATTCCACTACTTCCCTGGGCAGCCTGTTACAGTCTTTGATAACCCTCTCAGTGTAAAAGTTTTTCCTAATGTTTAACCTAAACCTCCCCTGGTGCAACTTGACGCCATTTCCTCTTGTCCTATTGGTTGTAACTTGTGAGAAGAGATGCACACCCACCTCTCTACAACCTCCAGAACAAAGTACTGTTAATCCTTGCTAGGGTAAAAAAAACCCCCATTTCTATGATCTTACTGCCAGACACTGCTTTCAAGGAAAATTACATGTTTTATATCTGATTTTTTTCCATTTTTTGTGTGACCACTATTACAGTCTTTCAATCTCTGCCTTCTGCACTACCTCCCTTCTGTTTATGTGACAAATAAAGATGATCTAAGGAGCAGAGGTTGCCAGTGTGGCAGCCCCAGATCAGGAACTGGAGGATTGTAACACCAGTAATCCAAAAATTAAAATGGCTCTGTCGCACTTATTCGGTATGCTGAAGGCTATGAACAGCCCATGGCAGAAGGGTGTCCATAAACCATGTTGAGAAGAGAGCTCACGTTGGAGTCAGAACTTACACTTACCTGGAAATTGCAACCAACTTGCATATGATGAAAAGAAGAGAAAGAGGAAGCATGCATGGCATCACCAGTTGAACCTTTTGTGTCTGTAGCCCTTTACCATATTATCACCATTTTCCATTCTCACATCATTTTATGCAATTGTTCAAGACTCTGTTTATAATCACAGTGACCACATTTCCCCCTTCCCTCAGGACAGAGGGGCTGCTGATTTTCACAGCACTCTAACTGCTTGTAATCCGGGAAACACTTAGAGCCCTACGTTATGCTGGCAGTAAAATAAAATCCCCATTGTGTAGAAGTGTTCTACAGCTTGAATGAGCTGCATACAGAAAGCTCAGCATCACTGTGAGCAATTTGAAAAGCCATTTGAAGAACTACATAGATCTAGAGGTTTTACCTCTGCTGCTTTTGGGAACAGATCTGAAAGATGCCCTAATCTACTTTCAGCTTTATTTCACCAAAGAATTCCAGATAGGAACAGCAAGAGAAGAGCTCTAGCAGAAACTGAAATCTCTCATCCATAGTGTTAGCTTTAACCATTTTTTTAACTAAAGAAAGCAAGTTTCATTTTGCAACAACCTCATGAACTCTCAAAAGACAATCAGTTGATGACTTTCTGACTAAACCAATGTATTTTTTAAAAGTAAATGTGTATGTTCACAAGAATATGAGTTTTGCGAGTACCTTACTTTCATACTTGTTCAACAATGTTTTCTTCCTGTCTTTTCAAAGACTTCTCAACATGTACACAGCCCAATTTGTGTATAAACATCTACTGTTTCAAAAATTTATAGTTAAATTGTAAATAAGTTTGTGTTACGAAATAGCGACTTCTAGTTACAACCAATGGCATTTTGTACCAATGGCTACTTTAAATAAAACCTGACATGTTTCTGAGCTTAACATCCTTATTTTTTCCTGGAACAAAACCAGAAGTAAAACTCTAATCCTTGTTATTTAACTGACAGATGACTATCATTCCGGACAAATGCAAATAACTTTTCTGACAAGCAGGTCCCTCACATAGGCATTTCAACTGCTCTTGAAAGGTTCCTTTATCTCCTGCAATTTGTGTCTTATAGCACCCTACTATTTCTCAAAAATAAGACCATGTTTTACTTGGTGATGTTCAAAACTTTAAAGGCTGAAAATGTCCCTTCCTTTTCTTGCCTGCATCTAAAAGGCTACGTTGTTGGTTTGTAATTGTCACATGAAAGTAAAGCAATTTTAGTGGAGGCTTCTCATTATTAATTAGGATTTAAAAACTTTTAATAACTGTTTTTACATGAAAAATATCTGATACGGCCACTTGTGAGAGAACCATGTGGGTTTTTGGCTGGTCTTTACCTGTGACCAGTTCACTATCAGAGTGAGTTCACAGAACAGTGAATGATGGACTCCACCCAGTGACACACTTTGTTCTCTAAGTTCAGTTCCTTGTTCTTCATGTACTTCTTTACATGTTTGCCATTTAAAATAAAAAAATGAACTGTTATTTCAAAACTTTGTTGAAAGAATCGGTTAAACATTGGGCAACTGAGTATTAACAATAAATGCTAACTAAAAGAATGCTTTTTTCCAGTTGGATGGTGCCATGGAACAGTTATGGCAGGATATTTCTAACCTGTTCTCCCTTTCTTCCAGGTGACTTCAGAGTTGATTTTTCCATGGTTATACTTTTTCTATTCTTCATTATTATTTTTTAAATATGGATCTTACCCCTTTGTCCTGGTTTGAGCTAAATAGAAC
>NW_010159960.1:0-4271 GCF_000695765.1 Mesitornis unicolor
CGTCCCCGCCCCACTGACGTCACGCCGCTGGCCCCGCCCCCTTAAAGGGGAGAGCCGTGATGCCCGGCGGGGATCAATTAACGAAAGCGATGCCGATGGATCAAATACCGATAGCTGGTAATTAGCCCTCCTCCTCCTCTCTCTGTAGGCTCGCAGGCTCTAGGAAAAAAGGACGGGCTCTACAGCAGGGTGCTGGCGACCACCAAGGCTTAAAAATTTATGGTGCCAAGACTGAAACAGAGCAAGAAATATTGATAAAAACTAAGTGTGAAAGATGCTAAAAATCAAGGAGGTACTTCAAACAGCAGCAGCCTCTCTTACTGAGCCACCGCAGACTTCACCTGTCAGTACCAACAGCACAGGGCGAGCGTGCTGCTGTTTTTGAGGACAACATGCCAGTCACAGAATCCCAGAATGTGAGGAGTTGGAAAGGACCTGGAGAGCTCCCCCAATGCAACCCCTGCCAGAGCAGGATCACCAGAGCAGTCACACAGGAACACGGCCAGGGCTTTGGGTGTCTGCAGAGAAGGAGACTCCACAACCTCTCTGGGCAGCCTGGGCCACGCTCTGTAACCCTTACAGTAAAAAAGGTCAGCAATGAGAACACAGGCCATCACACACAGTGACTGTCGTGGTCTGAACGGCACCATCAAACCTCTTCCTCCTGTCTCTACTTCAAACACCCTGACACATACAAGAGTTTGAGCACTCCGTATTCTTATCACGCTAATCAGTACTTCTGTTTTCATTTCCTACAGGCACACACCAATTACACGATTGAAGAGCCTTTAAATAAATATGATTTTAAAAGCTGAGACTTCACATGGCTTACCTGGGGTGATAAGAAACGTAAGCATCAGAGTCCGGAAAAAACTCCAGGTAATTTAAATTGCTTGAGTCAGAGGTCCTGTAATAAGAAAATTAATCTCAAAAATTGAATTTACAACTTATTCAAGTACCTGGCTAAGTTTCAAATGCTTATGAAAGGCCACATACAAAGAGACTAATTTTGCCATCCTCAAAGAAAAATACAGTAAAAGTATTTTAAAATGCCCAAGAAAACACACACGAGTTCATGCATCAATTTGTCCACCTCACTGTTCCCAATTTACAGATACATTACATGCATTAACGAAGACCCCTCGATAGAGCCAGTTACAGAGCTGAAAGGTCCCTTGTAAGTTTTTAACCATTAAACTGGGTGGGTTCTTTAATTTGATGATAGAATTAGAACCTGCTATATACATTCAGTTTGCCTCGTACCTTTCACCAAGCAGACGACACTTAAATTGTTGTTCTTCATCAAATTTTAAGAACACATCAGAGCAACAGTATTGAAGCGTGCAATCTCCACAGCAGAAGTCGGGACAGAATTTTGCAGGATGTGCCTTGCCATGATGATCAAAGTATGTCTGACAGTCCTCACCCAACACTGAAAAAAAGTTAGAATTCAATAGTTAGTAACTAAAGAAATAATCACATAAAGCCTCTTTCTCATACTGACCGGGTTAACATTTAAATACATTTCAAGTATTTTGGTTAGGTCTGGAAAAATCAGTTATTTCCTTTAGAGTACAGCAAAGGCAAATACTTCTTGCACAAAAAGTATCTCGTCTTCATCAAGTAGCTCTTCCCAACCATTCACACACACATAAAGAACTAAACTGCATGCAAATATGCTTATGAGATGCTCTATCTAGTGATGCTCTTCACTACACCTGCTAGCTGCTACCAAATTACTGCCAAGATACAAAGAGCAGTGTGACTAGCCGGATCTGTTAAAAATCCCACACAAACCCAAAGATCAGTTAGAGGAAAGTGTTAAATTTTCCTAGATATTTGACTCGATGCATAAAAATGCAATGAACTGCATTCACTGCGGATTTGGATTTCCGTGTGACTTGGTCATTTGTACCTGTTGCTTTGTTCAGCTCGTGGAAAATCCTAATCCTGTTAACCCATGGCATAAAACAGAGGTTCCAAGGACTAAAATCAGTCAAGTGGCCTCTTCCCACTGCAAGCTTCAACTGGTGCAGCTACAATGGTAATGAAATGGAGATGTTCACGTACTAGGATGGATTTCCTTAGGGGAACATGAAAAAGCTTCCAACTGTCGCATAAAAACACTTCTCAAAGCTTAAGCAAAAAGTATTTCCCACAAAGAATCTTCAGCAAGAGCATCATTATAGTTGGCAGTGATAAATGCTGCAGTCAGCTGGTTTGTACTCTTCATTTTCCTTCCTACAACATATCACATTAACAAGACATACCCTGATACTTTGCTCCTAAACCACACTCCCCCTGAGAAGCTCAAATTACTTCAGGTGTAGTTGTTCAGAGACAGCAAACAAGAGGCAAAGACAACAAATAATGCTCCTTCAAAAGAAAATAAGGGGTATTTCCTGGCGTCTTCAAACTGGTTTTGCCATTTGAAAACTCAGTCTTGACTCTCTGGCACCAAGACATACCTGATTATTTTAGCCAACAATAAAAAAAAACATTCCAAGAGGTGGAATGTTCAATGTGGAGGTTCATTAAACACAAGTGATGAGGAATTTCTCCTGTACCAATACAAATACCACAGTTCTTCTACTAATGTGTTTATGCATGCTTATGCCTGGTTCATCAGATTTCCCCTCTGCAGACACGTAACATCACCTGACAACTCTCTCCTTCCCTCAGCACCAGTAAGGAAAAGATGCATAGCTAAGCTGATTCCAGAATACCTTGTGAAATTACAAACAAAACAAGGCAACCAACAAAAATTACTCCCTCCGCCTCACAGTGGTGCTACTGCAGCACAATAAAGTAACAACGGAAACCAAAGGTCTAGGCCAGTTCTCAGAGGGCTGAGCTGAGCCAGTAAGGGCCGACCACAGCAAAAGAGAAGAATTTGGCTCCTCTACTTTGTTTCTCTCTTCTTCCACCAACAGATCCTCAACAGATCAAATTCATCAGCTGATCAGCAGATCAACTAGAGGCTTGTGGGACGTTTTTTCCCCAGTTGGTTTTCCACCACATTAATCATCTGAATCATCTCAGAAGAGTATACGCCCAACCCACCACAACACAAGGACTGAGGGAAGCAGAAGCGATGCTCTGTTTTGGTGTATCTGCTACTGAAGCTCTCATCCTACCCTGCAAAACAGCAGCCTGATGATTTCACACAATCAGTAGCACAAAAACCCTATAACAAACTGATCGAGTTCCACCTCAACAGCAGCAGAACTGCTAAATTATTCCCACTGAAAGTCCCCAACTATTCCAATAACTCCTAACTTCCAACCCCATTTATTCAAGGCCAGCTTGCAGAGTTACTGCTGTGAGCCAGCTTAAGGAACCGGTTTTTTGGTGTTCGCGCTTCGAAGTACTTACAGATAAAACTCTGACCATTTCAGCCATGCTTTTGATCTGCCCTCAAACTGTGATCCTTTAGTACTCTGACCAAGTTAAACATCCTCTTGCATATCCACTAAAGACCACATTCACCTTCTTTGTGCATCTCTGTGCACAATTTGGTCCACCAGATAAAGGGACACTACTGATGCATACGATACCAAGAGTGCTTCTCCTTTGAGACTTCACCTGCTAAGCCCTGTGGTCACATTTGCTTTTTCTCTTCACATGACAAAGTCGTGGAAGACCACATGGTCCATCCTTTAAGCACAGTAACAAGATAGTTACAGATAAGCTGAAAAAACCCCAGTTATCAATGTTAGCATCTGACAGCTACATATGAGCTCAAAAACCAAATGAGTTTATATAAGCAGTGCTGTTCGTGCAAAGTCATCACTTAAGTATAGTCCTAAAAGGCTAACATTTACTGTGTTGGCAGTGAAAAGGTGAAAATTTTTAACGGGATGGATCAAGAGTGGCCTGCAGCCACTTTGTGGTACATCATTTCTTCCCCTAACCTTAAGCTTACCAGCAGACAGTATTCATTAGGTGGGTCCACATCGCCACTACTTGAGCACCAACTGCTGCCGTCTAACAACACACATCAGCATTAACACAAACCCACCTCACTTTCAGCTTAACTTTTCCCTCAGTGAGCCAAATTTGCCCTAAAACCGCTAGCTCAGGTGCGGGTATCTCCAGCCCGTGCTGGGGCAAGGGCCGGAGCTGGGGCCTCATGGCCCCCCAAAACCACACACCCCGGGCCCCACCTCTCGAGTGGTCCGGCTGAGGGGTCTCTGCTCGAAGCCAGGTGCTCCTTCATGCCGGGGACTTCTGCAAGACCTCCCGGGGAACGCGGCCCCGGCAGCGAAGGA
>NW_010159961.1:0-3604 GCF_000695765.1 Mesitornis unicolor
TTATTTTATTTTATTTATTATCTATTTTGGATTTTTTTTGGTTTTTGCTTCCTCCACCTGTTTTTCTTTTCATATTAACACAGTAGTTGATTTGCATTTTAAAAGTGAGTTTTCTTTTGAAACACTCTATGGGAACAGAAGAATTCTTTTTGTATTTCTGAGTTGAATTTTCTTTGCAGACAGATAAATGGCAAATGTGGAGAAACTGGAAAAAAAAGAAAATGCAATTACTTTTATTTGTTTTACAGTTTCTACATCCCCAAAAAAGATTTTGAACTTTCCATTCCAATAATAGGGTTCAGTGCCTTTCAGTAAACACATTGTTACCTTATCGAAAGGCCTAACACTACCTTACATTCAGAGTAACTCTTATTTCTGAGTGCTCCAGAGTGCTTTGTAAAAATACCACGGGCATAAGAACTACAATGTTTCCTATTTATTTACTTATGCTTTCTGTCATTTGGGGTACAGCCTTTAAAAAATAATCTATTTAAGGTCAAATCTTGCAATTAGTATGCAAACAAATACCACGCAATCTGAACTTCAGAAATCACATCAATGATTAATTGTGTTTGGGACAATGCATAACAATCAGTGTAAGCTTGTTATTACATTGCCCTTTCCCACTCCTCCACTCATACGTCTTCCATTCATGGTCTCACATTGCCTCAGACTGTAACCTCTTTAGGACAACAAGAGTCTTAACATAAGTGAAGGCATGAAGTACAGTGTGGTCAGGATCTGTGGTACCTGCTATCTTAATAAAAATGACAAAGAAAGTGTTCCTGGTGAAACTACAAGTCATCAGGTCTCTTACTATTCACAGAGATAATTCTGGACCCGTATTTTCCTAGCACTTTGAATACTTTTCCTTCTTTATCTTTCTTGCCTAGTTTTATATTTTATGAACAATGAATAGCTCATACTTTACTATTTTATTTAAATGTAAACTTAAATTATAGTCCTAAGTGCCTAACACTGATTTTTTTTCAAGGTATTACAAATTGAAATGCATAAACATGAACTTGACTTTCCTGTGTGTTGCAGTGATTTCTCAAGATCTTGCACACAAATCTGGATTCCATTATGACTTTTTTTTCCTGCCACTATGTCTCTGTTAAAGGCTCAGAGAGCAGGATTTTCTCTCTATTGTCCCCTACCCTCCCAGGAGAGGATTAGGAAGAAGAAAAAAAAAAAGGGAATAGAGAAAAAGATGTTTTGCACAAGGTTGGAAGTTAAGACTGTAACAAGTTTAATGAAAAACAACAGGGGAAAGGAAAAGGGAATTAATAAGGGATAAAGGATATTTAACTATATACAAAACCCGATCCCAGTAGTCCGAGTGGAAGTGTCCAAGCAGTGCCTCATGGCCACCGCAACTGCTGTGACTCGTCACCATGTGTTTCCATGAAAATCAAAGATTCCAATTAATAGCAGCCATGAAAATCAAAGACTTCAGTTAAGACCAGTGACCTCTGAATCAGACTTCAAAAGCTACATGTGTTGCTGGCAGGAACGGTCAAAGGCCTTTTTCACTGTAGTGTATCGGCCTATAAAATCTGTGTACCTCAGGGTTAGGGGCACACTTCACACTCACTGTCAGCAGTTCATTTAGGGTAAACACTGCAAACCCTGGAGCTCTGGACCACTGTATGTTTTTTATATTTCTTTTCTGTATCCTGAAAAGACTCCTCTGGTAATAATGTTTGCATTATTTGTGCCTTTGGAGCTTCTTTGTTTCCTATGATCTAGTCTCCTGTGTTGACAAGTATGATACAGAAGGGGTATAACAAGTATCATATGTGTCATATTACTGTAGAGCACTACTGCAAAGGCTTTCACAACTGTGAAGTAGATGGAGCTGTAGAAACAGACCAACATCGTAGTGTAACTCAGGGTGAGAGAGACCTCAGGAGGTTTTTAATACAATCTCCTACTCAAAGCAAGGCCAGCTATGAGGTCAGAGCAAGTTGCTGAGTGTAAGGCCTTATCTAGTATGGTCTTGCAGACTTCCAAGATGAAGACTGCACTATCTTTCTGAGAAACATGCTCAGCTGCTGGACCATCCAATGAAGGAAAAGTTTTTTCCTTATGCGCAGTCTGAAACTCTCATTTCAACTTATGCTCAGGGTCACCCATTCTTTCAGCACAGACACTCTGTGAAGCATCCAGATCCATCTTACTTATGGAGCTACTAAAGACTTCTTTGTAGGTACTAGGGGGCAGGTAGTAGGACTTTCCAAAAGCCTTCTCTTCTCCAGTCTGAGTTATTTAAAGAAGACTTCCCCGCATTGGTTGGGTTGTCATTCCTTCCAAGACATCACTTCACTGGCCTCTCCTCTGATCTGATACAAGCTATCACTCAGTCCCATACAAGAGGTCCATAAGTCTTAGCTGCTCCTTCACATAGAGGGCAACCACTATGCTCATTGTGCTCCATCCTTGTTTTCCCATCTTGTCCTTTCTGAAGAGCTTGTATCCATCCATACTAGCACTGCAGTCAAGTGAGCTGTCCCAGCTCATCTCTGGTGTACCAGCTCATCTCTGCTGTACCCCTGGTTGCTGTAGTGTGGCAGCTATGTTCTTGCCTACAGCTTACATACACCCCTGCCCTGCCACCCATCTTCACCAGAGGGTGAATGTGTGCCTGAGACTGCCTCATCTAGAGTCATCTGCAGATAAAAGGTGCAGGCACTCCCTAATCAGTATTGTCAATGGTATTAATACAGAATCACAGAATCACAGCATCATTAAGGTTGGAAGAGACCTCTAGGATCATCAAGTACAACCATGATTGCATTGCATGGCTAGACTATGTGAACGAAGATAAGGGAAGGACACTACCCACGCTTGTTGCAAGCGCGCTGATGGCTAAAAAGGCCGGTGCAGGATAGGCAAGTCCGGTTCCAAAGGACACAGTGGAAAGTCTCCTTAGACGGTATTGGGAAGGCGTGGTTCTTTCTGCATTGTCTTTTCTCCTTGAGACTAATTCTATGTACGTTCTCAAAGGAGACAGAAGCGTCATGAATGGTGTGTCTCCATGTCTCCTGATTGGAGGCCAGGGTGGACCACTGATGGTAGTCAATATGGCCAAAACTGAGGTATTGTTTCAGGGAGTCCTTGTATCTCCTCTTTGGGGCTCCTCTTTTGTGGCAGCCGGTGGCGAGTTCACCATAGAGCACAATCTTAGGGAGGCGGTGATCCTCCATCCTGAAGACGTGCCCTGCCCAGCGCAGCTGCATACTCAACAACATGACCTCAATACTGGTGACCCCTGCCTGTTCAAGGACAGTGACATTAGTCACCTAGTCAATCTAATGGATGTTTAGGATTGTACGGAGGCAGCACTGATGGAAGCGTTCAAGGAGTCGCAGGTGCTGGCAGTAGATGACCCATGATTCGAACCCGTATAAAAGGGTAGACAGTACAATGGCTCTGTAGACACTAATTTTTGTACTTTTCTTCAGGTGTTTATTGCACCAGACTATTTTATGGAGTTTTCCAAAAGCTCTATATGCCTTTGCTAACCTGTTGTCTATCTCTTTGTCAATCTTACAATCTGAGGAAATGATGCTACCTAGATAGTTGAACTGCTGGACTGACT
>NW_010159962.1:0-5656 GCF_000695765.1 Mesitornis unicolor
ATAATTATACAGTAATAATTAGTAAAGTATTTCGTGATGAAGTTTTCCAACTCCTCATTCCAACACCCACTTTTGACCCCCGCCGTGGTGGGAGGGCAGCTCCAAACACCCCCAGCCCAGCTTTGAGGGGCAGCACAGACAGCGCTCAGTCACTGATGAGGAGATGGTGGGGACCCAGCATTGTCACAGCTCACTGAAAACGGAAGAATCTGGGGATTTCACAGCCTTTCAATGAGTAAAGCACTCGTGTCTAGGAAGTTTAAAATACATATGATGTTAAAATCTTCCTGTTCTGACACACAACAACAATACTCTGTGTAAGCAAAGGTTTCTAAAATCCTATGTGTACAGCTCCTCTCTGCTTGCACAGACTTGGAGCCCTGGTAAGCAGCAGTCTGCCTTTACACGAAGGAGTCGATGAGAAATGGTACCAATAACACAAAGTCTCTAACATCTCTCTGAAATGTGCTCAAAATACACCAGGACGCGGCGTGACACAGACGATTTGCTGGCACTAGTGTGGGATGAGCCACGCAAGTCACGCGCTGCTCGTCAGCACCGCCGCCACCCCAAGCTCATCAATAACTCCCCTGCTCCACCGCATCCTGCTGTGTCCAAACTAGAGACATGCACGGCTTCTCAGTCAAAAGAGTAATGGGCAAATAGCCGGGTTTCACTCATTTTGTGTTCTCCAGGTAGTAAAACAAGCGCATATTTAACGTACAAACCAAAAAGTGCAGTGCAATAAGTAGAGTCGTATTTCTGAGTTAGTTTATAGACAGCTGCATTTTACGGCCGTACCACTAAAACCATATACACATGCATATAAATATAGATAAATATCTGTAAAGTCAGAGTCTGCTCATGTGAAATAGAGGATGGGATAAATGAAAGACAAAGTATGTGATAAAAATAATCCTAATTTCTATATACAATTATGCACGCTTGACTGAAATTACTACTTGGAAATGAGATCTTGAGGTTACGCAGTGTCCCCTCATAGCGATCCTAGAGGTTGCTCTCGGAGCTATTGCTCTTTTGCCTTATAATTTTGCTAATTGGTCATTAAGAAGTCTGTAATTCTAATTCTGCCTTTGCCGGCAACACACTGCAGGTCAGCCAGTAAATTAATCTGCGCTACACCTCAGTTTCTCCAACTGCAATCCAGGGAAACACATATCCATCACTGGGTCCTGGAGGAGTTAATCTGTTAATGTTTGTATCAATCAAGTTGTCAAGCGCTATTTAAGTGCTTATTATTACTCATACAATAATTCTCTCCTGCAGGGCTCCGTGGGTCTGTACGTCTCTCTCTTCTTTGGGGCAGGAGATGACCTGGACGAGGGGCTGCCCCCCCCACACCTCCATGGAGCTGCTCAGAGTGCAGCAGCTCCCATGGTTTGCTCCCACGCTGCACAACTCTGCCCGTTGCCTCTCGCCACAACACTTCTGTGTGATCCACCCCGCACTGGATCAGGGAGCTGACGCAGCTCTGAGATGTGTTGGTATCTCATGTCCAAGAACTGCTACGCACAACCTCGTGTGAGCGTCCTTCCGCAGAGGGATGTGCTAGGCCAGGGCCTTCGCCTCCCTTCAGTCAGTTCCTGTGTGCCCTCCTTTTTGGTCTGGAAATCGTCAGGCACCAATGCTGAGGAGAGGCCGTGTTTATCCAGAGCATCCCTTGCTCTGTATTGAGGACGTCTGCCTCAAACCCCTGGCGAGGTCCCACTCTGGCTCCTGTGCTCTACCCAACGTCCACATCCAGGTGGGTGGAGGGACAAACCCTTGGTCCGTGACATCTCATGACCTCATCACCACCTACAACTACCTAACGGGAGCTTGTAGAGAGGTGGGTGCTGGTCTCTTCTCCCGGGTGATGGGGGATAGAACAAGGGGAAATGGCACCAAGCTGTGCCAAGGGAGGTTCAGGTTAGAGATAAGGAGGAAGTTCTTTACTGAGAGGGTCGTCAGAAGCTGGAACAGGCTGCCCAGGGAGGTGGTGGAGTCACCATCCCTGGATGTGTTTAAAGAGCGGGTAGACGAGGTACTTAGGGATATGGTTTAGGGGGTAGACAGGAGCGGTTGGACGTGATGATCTCAGAGGGGTTTTCCAACCAAGCGATTCTGTGATCTCCAAAGCCCAGCGATTGCTGCGACACCAGAACACTCCACACAGGCACTTTCTGGACACCTCAGACCCCCACGCTGTGCCCGTGCTGTACCTGACACCCGCAGTCCTGCTGTTCTCCCACACCAGTTTTAGTCGCCCTACGCAGCTACAACAGCTTTTGGATTTCTCCCCAGCCGTGGCCGTGACACAGCGCTGTCATTAGAGCATGCCAATATAAATCAGTGCATCAACTCTTAACGAGCTGGTGCTCTCTGCACAGCTCCTGTCCATACAAGAGGTGCACAGCGTTCCCGGCACGATCAGCTGTGATTCCTGGAGCCTGCCTGCACCGGGAGCTCCGTCAGACAACACAGAGGCTTCTGTCTCGTCCTGTCCCTAAATTAATGCTCTCTGCTGGCACCAGTGACGCCAAATACAACTTATAAAATATCGAGCACATCTTCATAAGGAATGCAACTAAAAAAAGTGACACTTCAATTACTATCTTTATGCGCCAGAAATATCCCATCAGTGTGAGGAGCAGATAATTCACAACACTGCTTCAGCCGCGCTGCAGAAGCAGGAGACGCCGCTGCGGTGCATCACCTACACCAGGCGTGCCGGCACCGCTGCTACAGCTACGTACGCAGCCTGTAGTTATGCAGCGATTGTTTATGCATGCACTTATTTACAGATTCATTTAACGTATAAATGTTTATATTGCAGAGCAGCAGATGCTGCATTCAGGAGACAAACACCAATTCAAGAGCGTGTTTAGCCGAGAGCTCCCTGCCTCATAGAAGCGGCATCACCTGCACCCTCCTTGGTAACCGCGGCCCAAAGAGCTGCGACTTTGGGAAGAGTTTTCAGCAAAGCAGCTCTTCCAGAGCATTTCCTCCCCAGTGGTGTTGAGCAAACCAGTTCTTCAGCCCCTGGGGATCACTTTAATGAGTCTTCTGCCCACAACTGATCCTTGTGGCTGCCAGTTACCCAACTTCCAGGTGATTCTGGAACATTCAAAATAAGCTGTGCTATGAGCAAAATTGCAAATCTACCAGTAAGTCACATAATAAATAAACAACTCTGCACAATTACTTGTTAAACAGCTCATCTGCCCACTGTTCCAGCACTGACACTCAGCCACCCAAACTCAGAGTCCATCAGTCTCAAAGCAAGACATTTCGCAGGATTTTTTTACCTTAGATTTCCCCTCCCACCTACCCTCGATTTTGTTTTCCCATAAGATTTTAAGTAAAACTCTATCTTTCCTTTAAATGTATATATTTTTCTGTTTTCTCAATGCACCAAGCATGCAGAGGCAAATGCAACAACTAAACCCATGTCCGGATGTGCTGACTCTGCATTACTGGCATTTCCCTCTCTTACTGTCTTCATTTCTACCTTTTCCCTCTTGACATCTTCTCTTCCTTACACCTTGCTGTGTGCCACATGGGTACAACAGCAGAGCAGACCCCACAGCACGTCCTGCTCGGTGCCAACGCACGCCGACAGGGAAAGCAGCAAGGAACGCGGCTCTGCACCACCAGCGGTTCCCTGACGAGCGTTTGCTAACAAAGCAGCAGAGCGGCCACCCCGTCCTTCACGTTGTGCTGCTCTTCCAAACGCTCCCACCACACACAGGGGGGGTTTGTGTGCCCAAATCCAGGACTGCGGAGCCATCCCTGGTAACAGCGCAGAGCTGGCCCTGCCCAACGCGGCCGCGTGAGGAAGGGGATGGACGCACACGGGTCGTCCTCGGAGCTCGGCACCAAGGATGAGCTGCTCCATCCTTTATTTTCCTGATCTTTCCTTAAGACTAAGCATGCATTTTAAATGGCACCCTGACTTTCTATTAAAATCATCGTCTTGATCTCTTTTTCATCCTCTTGAATAGGCGAGACCTGAACCTTGGCTGCAGTCTGAGATTTCTGTCTCCAGCTTTCTAAAGCTCTTTGAGTTGTTTCTGCCCTGCTAGAAGCTCAGCCAGAGCAGCGTTTGTTCTTCACTTTCAAGGGTATTTTATTTATTTTCTTCACTTTTAGCTATTGAAATCGGCAAGAACAAATTTACGCAATGAGCCTTAATAACAGTTTCTCCCATAAAGTTACCTATTTATCTCCTATTGTAGTGGTTTAGAAAGCACGAAAATGATGGAAAAATACAGGTGTAGTGATAAATCTCTGGGACTGATAGTGAATAATTTCAAATGGTCTTTATCCATGGGGGTGATGCTTGGAACCCACCCACTCTGTGTGAACCTTTCCCAGTTACTCAGACTCCTCCTTTCCTGCTGCTGGCAGCAATATCCTCTCCACGCAGACAAATAAAACCCTGCTTATTTAAACCTTTTAATCCAAATCTGCTCTATCTCCCGGGCTGTATCACTTACCCACAGCCACCGCCTTGCTCGGATGAGCCATGTGGGAGCACAGACACCACGAAGGCTCCCTCACCCCACAGCAAAGCGGTCCTCAAGTACCAGCAGCACAGATTTTTCTGTCCACATTCACCTCAAACATTATTCAAGCAAACTGAGACAGTGGGAGAGCAGAGACCAGGGTATTTGGGTTTTCCTAACCAGCAAGAACACCGCTGTTCTGGGAGCCACCCTCAATCCCGCACCCCGATACCACCAGCGGCGCTGCCCTGTCCCCTTCGGCGCACACCGCACCCCTGCGGCACAGCCAGACTCACCCGCAGAGCTCCTCCGAAACAGCGAGGGATCCACTGCAGGCATTGGACGGCACCGGGGACGCCCTCGGCACCAGCAGCAGCGACAGCACCATTTTGCTCCTATTATTTATCCATTTTCAATGGCGGGGTGAAGGAAACATCACGAGCGCTCCCCGCGCTCAGAAGGCCCCGACGCAGAAGAGGATGAAACCCGCCCTTTTCCCGCTGGTTCGTTGTTTCCAGAACCATCTGCGTGCGGTTGCAGAGTCCGGTTGAGCCCCGTCTCTCCCCGTTTCCCTCCAGCACTAATTAGTAATGCAATCCCACAAAGAGTGAAGTTGCCCGAAACCTCCCCTCACTCACAATGATTTATGTTCAATTTGTACAAATGGAGAAAATGAGATTTCAAATTTCAATGCCATTTCTGCAATGAGGTGATTAAAAGAGAGAGAGGTATTGCGTTCTACTGTATAGAATATTGATCCCAGTGCTATTTTCCTTAGCAATAACCATTAGCTCAGTATTATTTGCAAACCTCTAATGTGAACCTGGAGATGTAATTTACATTTGTGCTTTACTTATTTGCTTTAACAAAACAACACAAAAGCTTCGGGTCTTTCAATCTATCCTTATTGTCAATAAAATTAGCAGTTCATAAAAAAATTAATGTATATGCAAAACCGTCACTTCCTTGTAAACTACGCGGCGACTGTAAACGCCGCTCAGAACAAAAGGGAGATAAACTATTAAAAGCCTCTGGCCATTTAACAAATTGAATACCCGGCGAATTAAGACGGAGCTCCCCTTTTGTCCCCGCCTTTAATTTCCGGGCCTCTGGGAGCCCGCAAAAGTTTGGCGGTCCCGGGGGGGGAT
>NW_010159963.1:0-15310 GCF_000695765.1 Mesitornis unicolor
CCACAACTCTCTGTGCTCGGCCATCCAGCCCAGTTTTTGACCCAGCAAAACGTGTGCCTGTCCAAGCCATGCCCAGCCAGCTTCTCCAGGAGGATGCTGTGGGAGACGGTGCCAAAGGCCTTACTAAAGTCCAGGTACACCACGTCCACAGCCTTCCCCTCGTCAAGCAGGTCACCTCATCATAAAAGGAGTTAAGATTGGTCAAGCAGGACCTGCCCTTCCTGAACCCATGCTGACTGGGCCTGATCGCTTGGTTGTCCTGCATGTGCCCTGTGATGGCACTCAGGATGATTTGTTCCATCACCTTCCCTGGCACCGAGGTCAGACTGATAGCTCTGTAGTTGCCCGGGTCTTCCTTCCGGCCCTTCTTGTAGATGGGCGTCACATTGGCAAGCCTCCAGTCGACTGGGACCTCCCCAGTCAGCCAGGACTGCTGGTAAATGATGGAAAGTGGCTTGGTGAGCACCTTTGTCAGCTCCCTCAGGATCCTGGGGTGGATCCCATCTGGCTGCATAGACTTGTTTGATTGATCAAAATCAGATTTTATTTTTAAGTTGTGCTGTGGTTCTCAGATTGCTATGACAGTGTAAATGCTGCTGTGCAATGAACATTAATTTATATCAATATTAGTCTTACTGTCTTACCTTGTCATAGTTCTGGCTGCAGAGATAGTTGCATGTCATTAGAAGGTAGAGTCTATATGTAAATAGAAACAGTTGGATTCTGGAAACTGCAGCACCTCTGAGGGCTCTAATAAAATTTGGGGAACCCTGTGGGAAGGTTACTGTGCACATGCAAGGTAACATACTGTGCCATTCTCTTAGATACTTGCCGTTGCAGGGGTCTTCCTACCAGCTGTTACAGAGTTGTGTTTGTGAACTGGTGAGATTAGTTTGCTCTGCTGTTGCAAGCCTTGATGTGTTGCTGATTTCACCAACTGTCCTAGCTTTGGCATATTTTTAAATGCTATTCTGAAGAACTCTTGCTTTTCTCACTCTTTTTTCAATTTTTAACAAAGGTCTCTCCTCTCTGGTGTTGATACAATTCTGCTACAGGCTATCATGATTTGCTGTTGAATGGAAGGTTTTCTCCCCTGCTGCCCCTGAAGTAAAACTGAGAAATAGGAAACAAAGGAGAAACCTTTACTTTTTAGGTTTTGTCCAAATCTCAGTTGGTAGGTTTATGGGATGAACAGCATCTTTCCTTGAAATCTGCATTATTGCCAGGTTGGTATGAAGGAATTATTGAGATTCTTACAGCTACCAGTGGAGAGAAAATTAATGCTGGCTTTGGTACTGCACCAAGCTTTCCTTGGGTACTAGATGGTTTCCCTTTTAGTAGTAGCTGTAGTGGGTGAAATACTAGAACTGTAAGTGTCGATACAAGAAATGATTGCATGACAGTACTTTGGTGAAACAAAACAGGTTTCATAGTACGTTAGCTATCAGTAACAGTGTGCACAATTTTCACTGTAAGGAAAACCTGGTTGTATACTTACAGTGCGGTGACCAGTCTTCAATAACATCCTCAGCATGTGGTTAAGCTTTATTTAAGCAAACTTAGCTGTCTTGCACCTGATGCAGTGTTGCTGTGTGCTTTTGTCACTTGTTCCACAGCAAGTTTTATGGTCACAGTCTTGGATGTTATAGTCAGAGATGGGTGTCTGGCCATACATGTCAGGAAACATCACAGGCTACTGACCAGCCCCACTGTTGGACTGTGCCTCATGCTGCATATTGAGTGACTTTTTGTGCTAAAGCCTTTGAAAACAAATCCAGGATGCTGAGTTAAAAGTTGCTAGTAAAGCAAATAGCAGGGATCTTTTCTGATCTCCAGAGAAGCTGCTCTTTGAAGTCCTTATCTCCTTCTTATTGCTTGAAGAGGAGTATCTACAGTTTTAGCTGTGCTTGTGGTGCTAGATCAGGGCTTTCCTCACTGGAACTCAACCACAGGGTAGCCTTCACTGTGCTGAATGCCCCTTGAATGCAAACACCAGGTAGCAGCAAAAAGAAAAGCCAGTATAACTTAAGAGTGCTTTCTTAAAAAGCTTCTCCCTAGCTTTTATAGAACACACCAGTGACTTAATGTGTCATATCCTATTTTTGATAGAAACAGCTCCCTTCTGGAATCCTAATGCTATAGAGACAATAGACAAGAGAAATAGCTTTCAGGGCTTGGTATTTACATTGGAGATATTAAGCTGCATTACAGGGTCCAGTGAACAGGAATATGGACTGTCTCATGGTGGCTTTTTTGCAGACTTGCCATCTGGCTAATTATCCAGTGGACGGAGGAGGCATATGTGGTAGCTCCTTTGCTACCTGCAAGCCTCTGACAGATTTGGTTAAGCTGGAGTACTTCAAGGCTTTCAAGGTAAAGCCTTCCTGTAAACTGTTTTTCTGGTTTGGCATAGCAGGTATGCATTTTACTGTACAAAGAAATCAGAAGATTGTAGGCCACTCCAAAAGCACATGTGTAGAACTTGGGGTGTAGGCAGCATAACTCTGGTCTGTGGCTTTGTAGCTGGCAAATTGTTTCCACCTATCTGGCCTTGCCCTGAGGGAAGGTAAGAATTGCACTCAGGCTCCATCCACTGTGGTCTGCTGAAGGGAGGAGTTTTAAAAACAAAGTAACATCTCTCGTATCTCCAAATTATTTGAATCTATCCTGTCTGAACTTGTCTCTGCTAAAGAACTATTGAAAAAGGGGTGAACTGGGACAACTGGTGATGGAGGATTTTAGTTCTGTCCAAAAATGTCTAGAAGATGAGTAAGAGTCACAGAAACCTCCTGATAAACCAAAATCAGTGACATTTTCTGATCAGTGGAAGAGACTTTTTGCCCATACTTCCAGGAAAGAGGCTCATGGTCCACCTGGCGTGATGTGCCCTGTTGTTGTGAAAACTGTCATCTTGCCAATACATTGGGGAAAGCCCTGCTGTAGCCCTGTTTGGTGTCACGCTGGGCTTCTGTGCGTCCTTCTGTCTCTCAAAAGAGCAATATGTAAGAAACTAGCTAGTGACTTCTGCTTTCCCAAGGAAGAGGTGGCATACAGCACAGAAAACTCAAATTGAAAGTCTTTTCTCTAGAATAGATGGTTGTTCTTTGTCAGGTTTAAATTTTCTGTATGGAGTGTTGATTAAGAACGTGATCTTCTGGTGCTATACCACCGTGTCTTTAAGTATTTTCATCTGAACAGGTCTAGGTGTTAGAAAAATAGCTCTCAAACCTCATAGTTATACTCAGAATATCTGTGTCAAGAAAAAACCTCTGATTGGATGTGCACTTAGTTTAATACTGATTAAAATTGCAGTCTCATTTAAGTAGAGTCTGGCAATAGTGCCCTTGTGTTGCTATAGGCAACTAACACACTGTAAACTTACTGAATATGAGATTTATATTTAATGTTTCCATGGTCTTTCTGGTAGAAATAAGGTTTCTTCCCATAGATGAACTGAGGTCTGACAGCCCTGTGGGCACACAGAAGCAATGCTAAGAGGATCAGGGATTTAGATGTCTGTTCTCAATTGTTTAATTTTTTAAAATGTGTTTCTACTGTGAAACAGGTTTCCTGTTTAAGTCTGTCTTTCCTCTGTTTCCTAGGTGGTTGGAGCCAAACTCCTTAGAACCACACAACACTCACCCTGTATCTCTAAGGTTAAAAAAATGAATTTTGAGTTTACACTTCAGCAATGCCTCTGAGATTCTGTTGGGTCTCCCTATGGAGGTATCAGCCATTTTCCTGAGAAACTGACAAGGCTGGTGGGGGTGAAACAAGGCTAAAAGAATGGGCTGTTTGTATCATCTTTCCTTTGGAGCTCAGCAGCTCATGGCTCTCCTGGAAGCAGTGGGAATTTTCCAAAGGAAAATTAATCCTGACCTGGCAGTGAAACAGTGGAGGGAACCTTACAGCTGCTGAGTGCTAGACACTTCAGTTTCTACTGATGATCTCTAATGTGATCTTGCAGCATTGATTTTTGTCTTCATATCCTCTGGTTGTTCTCTCTGAAGTCAGATGGTAGACAGCAGCCATAGGCTAGAAACATCCTTTTGGGATACGAGTGTGATGACCACATCCCCTGTTCTCCCCAAAATAGCCACCACTCCCCTTGTTCCTACAGACAGGATGTCACAAGCTGCCTTAATACAGGACCTACAATTCAGAATTGGTTCCACTTTTATATAGGTGGGAAGTATAGGAATGTGCCTTTACCAGAAATAAAAAATATTTCTGTAACAGTTCTTTGTCTCTTACAACTTAATGATTTCGGTGTGTCTTTAAGCTAACTGGCATGGGATGTAACTATCTCTTTAATTATGAGCTATGTATCATTTTCTTCTAATGGATTTTTGAAGTGTCTCTCATGAAAGGAACCTCCTGTCTGTTAGAGGATAGGATATGATATAGGCAGTCCTTGGCTTTGGTGACTTGGTGATGTCACCTTGGTGGTGATGGCTGTTAAAACTGCATGGGAAAATGAATGGAAAATGAATGGGTATGCCATATTGTTCTCCCTTTCCTGGAACATCTGAGGGTGCTGTAACCACATCAACTCCAGCATAGTGTAGCAATGCCTGAATTAATGCTAAACTAAATGTCACTGCTGAGGTATCCCAGCAAGTAGCCCAATAGTATTGCAAGGTCTGACCCAAAAGGTAGTTTAAATTAACCTTCTGTGAGCTTTGTGCTTTCCTGATGAAAATATACCTCAGGCAGCTTGTTTAAAGCTAAGTGGAGTTATCTTTCAGCTGCACTGCAGTAACTTAGATAGCGGCAAATCCCTCAGAGCACTGAATTTTTTTTTAGCCACATGGAAGAGATTTGCCTCAAAGCTATGCACGAGTGCTTGCCAGTCATGCAGAGGTTGTATTGACTTTTCGTTACATGTCTTCATATACTAACAGATTCAGACTGCTTCCACTGAGGTTAGGTTACTTGTGGAGAGAGAGTCTGGAAGAAGATTTTTTGATGTTCAGTTATTTGACTTTAGTTTTATGGGTCCTGCAGGATGTGTTTTGTAGGTAACTCAGTATGGAAATCTCGGCACAAGTGTTTTTGCTTAAAAAATAGGGAAGAAAACTTTTAACAGTCACTTGCTGAACTAAACTGTAATTAAATACCCACACAACCTCTAAATGCTACAGAATATTGCATAGGCTTGCATATCTTCCCGCTTTGTGCAGGGCAGCGGTTACTGGGCCAGTGTCTATAACTTTTGCAGAGTTACAGGAGATTGCCAGCAATGCTGCCATGCTCCCTCCTAAAAAAAAAACCTGCCTGGAAGGTGTTCTGAGATAAGGATTTTTTGCATCCTGTTGAAAAATTGTTTCAGAGCAAGACAAGCTGTGTGGATTGGCCTCTGGTATCTGCTCTGGTTTTGCTTGAAATAATTTTACTCAGTTAACATTTTGCAAATGGTTTTGATGATTTCTGTAGGTGACTCCTATGCTGCTGTGGTGTGCTAGGCTCTGGAGGCAACTGGAAACCAATGCAAGACCTTTACAATGCTTCTGTGAAAGCCATCAGATAAGAGTTTTAAATTACCTGTATGCCTTACAGGCTGTGCCTATAAAGTAAGTAAATGAATGAGTGGATAAACAAACTTATGTGAAGATTCCTCCAGATGCTTTTGGAGGGCTATGTTTAAAGGAGCAACAACATTAGGACTTACTTTCTAGTAAGTATTTGTTTCAGGACAGTCACATCAAAAACAGTAAATGCGTGAGCTAAAACAGAAGCTTCTAGACCATTGATGGGTCAGTGTGTTGTGTGGAAAAAACTGATATAAAAAGTTGGTGCCAGCTTTGTCTGCAGATGAAGCAGCTGAGGAAAGATGGCTTGCAGTTTCACAGCAGAGGTTTGTAAGGGCTTTTTTTGTGTGACAAGGTGTAGCTGTTGGCAAGGTGACAGCAGGCACCAGCACTCAGGTTGTGGGACCATCAGAGATGTGACACAGGCAGTCGCATCTATGACAAGTTGTAGCAGAGCAGAGAAAAAAGAGTCCCTGGAGTACCTCAAAGCAACAACTCGTACATCAGCCCCACAGGAGAGGGAGCCACAGGCTTGTCGGGTGTTCAGGGGCATAGGATTTCAGTCTTGAAAGCAGCAATTAAGCTATAATTAGGCAACATTAGAACTGATGAAGAAATGCCAGAGGCCAGTTACTTCTAACAAGGCTTTTGATGAGAAGGCACAGCCCTTGAAAGTCAGGTCTTTTCCAAGGTCAGAATTTCTGAAATGTGCAACCAAAACCGGGTGGGATGGCGAGAGCTTTTTCAGGGAATATTGAATATAACACTTTGGTATATGCATTGAGGGTGCAATTTTAGCTGTGGCTGACTGCAGTGGTCCTCTCAGTATTAGCCACTTTTTATACACAAATCAACATAAATGTATCTCTGTCTTCACAATTTACAGGGGGAGAGGCCTCTGCCTTCTGCTAGATCCTTCTTCTTTTCCTGCTTCTGTAAAGTGGGTTGCACAGCTGATGCCAGTATAGAAATCAACATGACAGAAACCAAAAACTATTGCAGCATAAAAAAATCCTCTGAGTTTGACCAACGTCCAGCTTTTTTGGTCACCTTATTTTAAATGGCACTTGGAGAAATTCTTTTCAATACATTCATAACGAGATAAGTCACTCAGTTAATCACTTAAAGCATTAATGACTCTGTTTTTCGGATACCTGCTTATTTTGCAGTGTACTTCTCAACACCTGCTCATCAGTAGAACAGAATTCAGGAGTGGAGAGGGTTGTTTTTCTTACAAATACCCAAGGCTGCAGATTGTTTTTTGTTATCTCTATGGATGAGCAGATATGCTTTTTGCTGCTGCAAGACAGCAGCATCTGGTTAGGTATATATGCATGCCCTGTACCAATCTGAACAACACACTTTTCTGCACCCTGGAGACCAGTAGTGAGGCTTCAGAAAAGTGTGGTTGGTTGTCAGCCTGCATGCTGATACTCTTCAACTTTCCTTCTTCTTTCAAGCAAGTACTTACAGAGGGCCTGTGTGAAAGAGACACAGTTAAGCAGAGAAAAACTCTTGTATCCAAGTTTAAAGACAGTTTCTTGGAATATTACTAGAAAAGTAGGGAATGTAGTGGTTACTATGTGCATTTTCAAGTTTTAGCTGCTTTCCTGGAAGTCACAGGCTACGAAAGCTGCAAAGCACTGAGCAACTGCAGACTATCCATGGCAGGGTGACAGGAGATTAAATGTTTGGGGACTTAATACATAATGAAAAGACAGAAAGAGACAGAGGGAGATGCTTGGGGGTGCAGTAGAAGAGAAATTGTGAAGAGATATGCAGAAACTGCTTTGCTGAAGAAATATTGCTCTTTGTTGCAATTTTAACCCAGTAATGTCTGTCACGTGGTAACAGATAACCGTATGGAACTTGCCAGGCATTTCACTGCCTAATGTCATCAAATTTGATTTGAAAAATGTAATCAGTTATTTTAAAGATTCAAGACAAATATTTATTTAAAATTCAACCTGTGTGAAAGAAATTGCTACTTTATAAATAAAACATTCAGAAGAACACATGTTATCAACACTTCGTAGTCTAACTAGCAAACTGGAAAACTGAACACTTGGTGCCTAGGCTTGATGTGCAAAACCCAGCTTCTTTAGTAATCATCTCTTCAGGGGCATGAGAGAGATTTTCAGGTTATTAAGCTGAAATAGCTGAATAATAATTTCACAGTTGAGAAATCAGTTGGGATTTAGAAATAAAGGGAAGAAAGCTTACTTTTCCACAGGCTGTGAGAGGAGGTCTTAGGCAGAGACCTGTTTGTTCTTTTATCTTGTTGGACCTGTAGTCAGAAATTTGATCAATTTTGCAACACTTTGCTTCAAAATGTGCATTTATAATCTTAGGTGTGCAGTGCTTTTAACACTTCATTGTTTTCTAAAAGTTGGATTTGTGCGCTTGACTTCCAATTTCTATTCAAATGGTAGCTTCAGCAGAAGAGTAGAAATCTGGGAGGAGAGAAATCAGATTAATTTATCATGAGACTCGATAGACTTAATGATGGGTGGTTACTTTTGTAAGTAGACTGTTATCAGTAGCAAAAATAGTAACTATGAGACAAGACTAGGTTTAGTGGCAAATTGAAAGTTAACCTTCTCTGAAAAAATTGAGACACCAGTCATCAGAGTAAAAACTAATGCATAAATGGAAAATTAGTCGATGACTTAAATTTATGTTCCATACTTACTGATTTTATTTTTATGTCACTGATGTTAATAAGGGTATAAATTAAACTCATCTTGCTATCTTTACCTTGCAATTCAAGGCAATGAAAACAGCCAGTGCTGCAGAGGTTATACTGGCAGGAGCAAAGATGTGTTTTCCTTTGCTGGTTCTGTGTACCAGGTCATTCTAACCTGGTGAAGCCTTGTGCCTTTATGCTCTTGTGATCAGTACAGCACAGCTGGCTCTTCACTCTAATGTTCTGTAGAAGTTTATGGAGCCTTGTGTTTCAACACGTTCTGTTGGTTGAGTTTCTTTTGTTCTCATTAATAAATGTTGATTTACACTCCTTTGGTAAAGGTTATTGCTGAAGACTCAACTGTTCTAATACAGTTGTGTTTTCTCTCACCATAGGAGAATGTCTGCTCATGAAATCACTGCAAAAGTGAAAATAACATTTCCCCCTAGAAGCAGCTGCCCATGGACTAGCAATCATGCTATACAGTGTCTTCATTCAGTAGTGTCGGTCCTAAATGGGAAGCATAAAGTTCATCAGTCCTGGCTTACTGGAGTGCTGGGATGATAGCCTGGATTTTCTGGGGAGTCTAAGGCCTGAAAATCCTTCCATTAACATGATGATAGACACAATACAGTACGGTATGTGAAACCGGGGGGAAAGGGCCACAGTTGTACATAGGGCAGGCACATTCTTCCAAGAAGCCACCTACCTCTCCCTGGCCCTTAATGAGTCACCAAATCTTTACCACCGACACTTCTGTGATTCAAAGACTGGTTTACTTGAGAAGGTGAGGTCTTGCTGGGTTTTCTTCTCTGTAAGACTGAAAATTGTTGAAGTGGGTAGGGTACACAGAGCAAATAAGGAAAAGAATTTGGTATAAAGAGCTGGCACCCTAAACTAGAAAGGATGACTTTGGCTTCCCAAAGCTTCAAACAAAGAGTGGTCCTGACTTATGGTGGTGGTGTGCTTCCGCTCTTGCTGGCTGAGTTAGCTTTCACCTGCCTTGGTAGGAAGATGCTCTTTCTCCAAAAAGCAACTCAGTCCAGAACTGGATGGCTCATAAAATCATAATGCTGCTTCATGCAGCATCACTTGTGATGGAGATGGCACAGACCAGATCCTGCAGTCTCTTGACACTGACAATTCTCTGTTTGGCAGAATATGGTTGTGAGTCCTTAGATGCATTCAGCAGTCTAATTGAGGTAAGAGAAAGGATCCTGTGCCACAGGGTTACACTGTGCACTGCTCACTAGGAAAATGTTCCTGGAGAACTTAAGTGGAGTGTGTTTGATCTGGGCCATTGAGATTTCCTAACTTTGAATTCTGCAATGGTATTTTTAGAATTGGTTTCCAAATGTGGAGCCATGCTCTAATTTCTATGCAGGAATGGAGCAACATACCAGCTGACCCTAAAATGCTTTAATGGGTTTGGAAGAAGCACATCTGTGTCTAATGAATCTAATTAGAAATGAAAAACTTTGGGTAAGTAGAAAAGAATTTTAATAGAGAGGCTGTGTATGCATGATGGAGGAGAGAAGAAAACTGACACCGGGAAACCTCTCACTAATTTCTGCCAGTTCTTGAGGCATGTGCACAGAAGTCCACTATGTTTCAGATGTTAAATATTGTTCAGATCTCTGGAAGTAAACACTGTTACATATTTCATAATCTCGGTTAAAATGCAGGTGAATGCTCAGAATGCCATCGGTTTGTCCCACTTCTTAGCTGTGGTAAGTGCTCCTTTGAAGCACCTCTGTGGCACAAAGGAAGATGACAGAGTGTTGTTAGCAGCACATGGAAACATGATGGTGTGTCTTCAGGTAATTATTGAAGTGCAGAGCCTGCCACCATAACACAGTTTGGTTGCAGGACAGGAGGCTTATGCAACAGTGAGTCTGTCCATTTTCCCCTGACATATGTTTGTTGGCCAATACAAGCCAATTTTAAAAATCTTTTCCGAAGATAATTAGGATGCAATATATCAGGTTCACTGAAAAACAACAGTAGGGTAGAAGAGACCCAAATGAGTGCCCCTCTGTGAGAAGGACGGACAGAATTAAGGCAGGCTAGGTGTGTGTGGCAGCTGGGCTGCAAGCTCCTGGCTCTTGCTTTGTTTGGTCAGTGCTTTCTGCTTCCTGATAGTGGTGATCTAGGAGGGGTACTGCAGCGAGCTGTGAAGGGGATGGTTAAAGGGCAAAATAAACAAATCTTTGTGTAGCCAAGATTCATTAGTTTTCCTGGTCAGGCAACAATCTGTTACTTTTTTAGAAGGAAATCAGAAGGGTTAAATTTCTTATGGAAAAAATCTAGCTATGGATCAGTATAATCTAGCAACCAGCAACTTGTAAGATACAGAGTGTGTCAATGAAGCATAAACTTTGACCACATGGTAGCACAGCACTTGGGATCAGGACTGTATGAGATGGTTCAGAAAGTCTCTTCTGGACGTCATGTTTTGTTATATTCCATCTTGGTTTTTGAGGCTGTAGGCTTTTTCCATCCACTTTGTGCTTTGGCTTCTCTGTTCCTGGTTCTCTGATGCATCTCCTATTGTCCCCAGTAGCCCAATGTTCCTTTCTATATTAGTTGGGTTATTTTTTTCCCTGTTTAAATGATAGGTTGAGATTTATTTCAGGCAGAAGATGAAAAAAAAAAAAAAAGAATCTAAGCATCAGATTAAATTGCTTTGTGAAAGCCTCAGTTACAATAATGCTAGCTTTCCCCTCTCCTACATAGAGTGAGTAGATGATGTGTCTGGGAGAACTGTATTGAAGAAACCTGCACTGGTGTTTCAGACCTTTTAAATTAATTAGCTGTCCATCACATCGTAACAGAGTATTGCTGCTCAAGTCCTGCTCCATTTTCATTAGCAGAGTTGCTTCTTCTGCTTGTATGGATTAATTTTGAAATCTAAGTCAAAATAAAAATTCATTCCTCTCTGCAGCTCCGATGCTCTGGGGCAGAGTGCAATGACTGTGTCCTTGCACAAGGTCATCTGCCACCTAACTTCACTAGCGTGTGGACCATGCCACAGGACAGTAGTGCCTTGGCAGCCTGGCTTTGAGAGCAGACCTTATTCAGACCCCTCACCTGATGTGGTCAGGGACGGGTGTGACTAGCAGCCTACTGGTCAGATTCAGTGCAAATCATCTGCTTCTCACAGCAGTGCTGAGTAATGATCTCAGTGTGTTTCACGCCCTGTGTGCAAACACATCCTCATGTGGTGGGTAACAAGGAAGTCCTAAACATTTCCAGCCTGCAGAGAGGCTATGAAAGCAGTAGCCAAATCAGAGGTGGGTCTGATGCCAGTAGTCAGCGTGTGGTCTAGAAAGAGTCACTCCACCACACATGGTGCTGATGGACTGAGCCCTGACACGCTGAGCTTTGCTTGCTTGGCCTCTTCTGTAGGAAAGGCAATTCACTGCACTGTGTTTGTCGTTGTTGAGATAAGCTGTTCTCTCTGCACAGCCCAGGGCATCTATCTCTCCAAGCTGTCTCCTGTCTCTGCCTCCAGGCTGTAGCTCTAGGAGTGCTTTTACTAACAACCAATTGCTTGTATTATTCAAACAGGGAAGGAAAGGTTCTGGTGGATGTGGGGTTTTTTTCGCCATCTTAGATTTCAGAGCTGCCATCTCTAATGCTGCAGTGCAAGGGAGGCTCATCATGTTCTGTTCAGATAGAGCTATGAAATATAAGTTATGTTCTGTAAACCCTCATGCTTTTGGAGTCCTCGTTGCTGGCTGTGTGTAGCCAGAGTGGGGCAGCATTCTCTGAGCAGGCTGAGGATGGTGGGAAAGGGAGAGGAGAAGGGATGCAGTGCTTGAGGACGACAGAGCAGGTTCATTCTCCCAGAAACCTGTTTCCCCCTTCTCCGAGATTGCACACCTGTCTGACCTTTGGAAAACAGTGCAAGCTTCAGGGAAACTCAGACATGAGTTTTCCATGAGATGGGGTGCTAGAATAGGTGGAGTAGCACAGCAGGTTTTGAGCTCACAGGGCTCAAGAAATGTACTTCTGCCACCAATACCTCAGAGATAAAACAAAAGACTGGGGGAGAGGCATTGCATTGTGTGTCACACTTGCTGCTGGAAATAAAAGATGCCAGGATTTCTGTTAAAGTGGTCCTGCTCTTTAGTGAGCTGAAGCCCTGTTTAGTCAACACCTACAGAAAACAAGGTATCTGAGTTGGATCGTCCAGTTGGTTTCATTGGTGGAAAGGTGGAGCATTGTATCTTTGAAGCCATGTTATTTGGGTCATGAACAAGAGAGATTTTCCATTGTCTCTTTTCCTGTCCTTTTTATTTGATCTGTCTTTTTCAATAACTCATAGCTGCTAATCAGACTGTTCCAAAATCAGCAGAGTACAACAGACCTAGTTTTGTTAAGTTTTACTGCTCACCATCCTTTTTTCCACCCTAACAGAAGTACCCGGAAGATCAGTTCTTGCTGTGCTGGTGGTGGACAGACCACAGGCAGCCTCAGAAGTCCTGTCTGTAGATGGAGGACACCATTGCATTGCCTCATGTGTGGAAGCTGAGGGGTCAGGGCTTCACTGCTCTCACATGGAAAGTTTGCTTTTCCAGCAAGTGTGGTCATCTGCCTCTTGGGGACTGAGTCCTAGGCTGCTGTTTCTTTTTGTATCGGCCTACATAAGTGACTGCTAATAAAATCTATGATTCAAACCAGGGCACTGAGGTGAAAAGCTCGGTCATCTTTCGTCAGTGCCTTACGACATTGAGACGCCAGGGTTAATCTTATGAAAGGAATTGGCAAATGGACAAGTCATTTTTTTAAATCTAATTGCCCTTGCATTTTGATGATCAGTTGGAGCCGTTGATCCTTAAATGAGTCAAAACTTTCAAATCAGTCTCTTGAACAGTGAGCACCTTGATGCTGTTTCTAAAACCAATGAAAAACTACAGATTTAAAAGCTTTTATTAAAAAAAACAACAACAACAACCAATGAATACAGCTTCAGCAAGTTAGATGCCTCCTTCTGAAACTTGCTGTATGTGTGCTGAGACAAATGTAAAAGAAAAAGGAGTCAAATGTGAAAGAGGTAAATCTTGCTGCAGTTCTAATCTGGTGACTCTGCTGTGGTGTTTCGGACTATTTTCTGATTGGCGAGCCAAGTATACTGGTCCTAAAAATGTTAATAAGTCTTTTGTAAATGAGTTTTAACTTGTTAATTAAGAATTGCTAGCTGTGGTTATGACCTGCAGGGAAATGTTTAATTGGCTGTTTTCCCTAGCTGGTTAAATATCGTCTTACAAGAGAAGAAGAAGAAGAATGTGTATGCTTTTGGGATTTGAATGCTTCAGACCTAGCATAAGCCAGGATTCCTGTGCTTAACACTGCTGCAGAAATTTTCACGGGTGACTTCTGCAAGGCAACTCTCTACTTCAGCACAGTGGAGCAAGTGCTCACTTGCCTGCCTCGGTTTGCTCTTCCCTCGGAGACGAATGCAGGTAGTGGAGTAGGGGGACACTTGCAGCCACCAGCATGTGTGAAAGAGGGATGGCCAACACATGAAAGGTGGCACATGATGTTCTCAAATGAGTTGAGGGTGACTAGAGACTGTGCGTGGAACCAAAATAAGGTTCTGGGTCCATTCCCAAATGGGGGTGCCAATATGTAACCTGAACCAGCTCTCTAGCATCTGAACAATGTTCCCTGCTATCTGCTAGAAAGCCCACTGAATTACTGAATGCTGTGCTGAATTCCACTTGTTTGTTTGTTAGATTTTGTGAGAAGCTCAGAGAAGGATGTGCCATCTTCCTGATACAGTTAGTTGAGCCTGGACTCTGCACTGCTGACACTGTTCAGCAACTGTGTGCACCAGTAATTTTTAAAAAAACCCACAAAACAAACCAAACAAAAACCCGCAAACACACAAAACCTACCAAGAAGCTGTTTTTATCAGAAGCGAGTAATGAATCTTATGATAGTTAAAAAAAAAAGGCAATTTCTGATGTATGACATTTTCATTACTTGAGAATGAATCAGTGCAAAGTGAGGTAGCCCACGCACCCCAATGCTTAGGGCTGGGGGTACACTAAACTAGGTGTCACCTTTTAGAATCCCTTTCCATATCTTTGGTGGGAGAGTCTCCATTGTACTCCAGAGGGGACACCAAGTTTAGCAAAAGGTCCTCAGATGCCCCTCCAAACAGAGACAGCAACAGAGCCACACCATAGCCAGTAGCTCATTCACCTGCATGAATGGGCATAGTGATGTCTGTATGGACCTAGACTCTAGGCCAGTCAAAGCCAACGTGAGAAGCAATGAAGGGCCTAGCACAGGAGCTTGGAGTATTGTCTTGGTCTGCCACAGAGTTCTTCATATCAGCTACAGCAGAGATAAATTCACTGAAGTGGAGCTCAGTGGAGCAAGAGGATGGACCAAGTCTCCACAGTTCTTGCCAGCTTTAACATAAGCCTTTTTCCACTCGTTGTTGTTGGTAAGGACAGCAGCACGATACTCTCCTGTAGGACAGCTTGACGTCCTTCTTATGTTGTGGGCCCCAGAACTGGACGCAGTACTCCAGGTGGGATGTCATGAGAGAAGAGGGGCAGAATCACCTCCCTCTCCCTGCAGGCCACACTTTTTTTGATGCAGCCCAGGATGCAGTTGGCTGTCTGGGCTGCACACAGACACTGCCGGCTCATGTTGAGTTTTTCATCAACCGACACCCCCAAGTCCTCCTCCTCAGGACTGCTCTTGAGACATTCTCTGCCCAGTCTGTATTTATGCTTGGGATTGCCCCTACCCAGGTGTTAAACTTCTAGAGGTGGGCATGGCCCCCCCTCCCCAGCCTGTCCAGGTCACTCTGGATGGCGTCCCTTCCTTCCAGCACGTCCACTGCTATAGCTGACTTGGTGTCATCCGCAAACTTGCTGAGGGTGCACTCGATCCCACTGTCCATGTCGCTGACAAAGATGTTAAACAGCATGTCGTTGTTTAGGCCCAGTACGTAACTGAGCACCACGATGCCCCAAAAAAGGGCTAGTCAAAATAAGGAATGGAGGGCTTCTCACCACTTAAACAGGTCACAGGCAAAAGACAGACTCATCATAAGGAATAAAAAACAAAA
>NW_010159964.1:0-4316 GCF_000695765.1 Mesitornis unicolor
CCAACTCCTGAGATTCTGTGATTCTATGTAAATAAAATGTTAATTTTCTACTTGAAGGTGGTAGTGGGAGGTAGATGAAATAATCTATGTCCTAGTTGCCTTATACTTGTGACAGAAATATTAAATTTATGAAGCTTACAGTGTGAATGTCAGTTTATTTTGGTTTTGAAGTATCTTATATTTTCCATATATGCTCATTAGTTACAATGTCAATCAAAATCATTTTTTTAAAGAACAAATACAGGTTCTCAAGAAGACAGAACACTGATGATTACTTGTAAGAACTGATATGCAGCAAACTTTTAATTTAGTACTGCAGCAAAAGCATCTATTAAAGTTGCATTCTAGAACACCTGGAGTATACACATTCCGAGTCCTGATCATTCATATACTGCCTTTTTAGAATTCCATGACACAGGCAAGTGTTCAAGGCAATTTAATGTGCACAGGTTGTTTGCCAATATTTTCTCAGATTTTTATAGGGGTTTCTGGCTTCCCCTTGTACCTCCTCCGCTGAGTCAAGATCTTCCTTCTTGAAGCAGGTGAGAGTATAGAAACCAGTAATCTAATCATAGAAACAACAGTTTAAGGGACAACAGAGATCTGGCTTTTGCTGAGTTATTTAACCTGTTCGTGAATTGATGTGGACAGGAAACTTTTCCCATATTCCTCAGTTCTTACCTGAGTGTACTGTGTGAAGAGAACTTCTTAGTTCTTAGATCTTCTAAGTTGGTTATTACACCTTCAAGACTACCTTTTGATCTACATATCTTAAACCGTCTTAGTCAAAAGCTAAATCCCCTTCCATATAGACAGGCAGAAACCCTAACACGTTTTATAACCTCTCATGCATGCAGCCTTATTTCCTCAACTATTGTAGGCTCCACAGCACCTGAGGTAGACTTCAATTAGATCAACATGCAATTTCTGGTGTGTACTTGATGGTACATCTGGCAACGTTTTCTTTCCTTTTATAACAAGCTAGGGAATCAAGCAAACAAGCAAGCTGTCTTATTCATGATTTCATAGCAATGTTTATCTGGTTTTAACAACATGCTAATTTGTAACTTGGTTGTTATTTTTTCCCATATACTCATATTATGTGGCTATTTTTGGCTGAAGAGACAAGAGTGTTGCTAATGAAGATTTATTATTCTCCCTCTTTGCTTCGTGTCCATTGCTTCTACCCAGTAGCAAATGTGAAGAATCAGAAACTCCACCACTTCAGTAGTTAAAGTGTATTTTCATTCTAACATTTGGTAATAAAATATATCAAGCTAGTTATATATAGAAGGAGGAAAAGAAACTGATAGATATTTTGTCAGTTGACTTGGAAATGTGAGAATTTCTTGATAACTTTTGGAAAAATTATTTTTTTGCCTTCAATATGCAAACTTAAATGAAAATAAAACCTTTTTGCTTGCATGAGAAAGATACAGTATTTCAGCAATATTTGTAGATTAGATGTTTCTAATCAGTTCTTATTTCTTTGGAAAAAGAAGAGGTTATTTTTAATCACCAGGTGTGTTTTTCATTCCAGTCTAAATTACTTGTTAATTATATGTCTGTAAAGATAAAGTCCTAAGGAAATCTGTCATACTCATGTCCATTCTATTTCCACAGTTGCTGAGGCAAGTGAAGATCCATATGCAGATTCTGAACAGTGTAAGTGATGCTACTGATACTCAGAATGAAACAAGCAAAACATGTAACACTTTTGGAAAAGACTCCATTAGAGAGATTTAAGTTGTTTCTCAATTTAGTCATCTACCCAAATACAGTCTTTCATGACTGCATTATTAGCTGTTGTCAAATTAATTTCAGCATGTCTAGTGCAGGTTTTCCTATTTCACAAATAGAAGTTATTGCCTTTCAGAAGTATATTCCATCTTCCTAGGAGTCTGTTTTCATTACCTATTAATGTTTATAAATTTGTATAGGGCAAGTGTCAGAATAGGATAAGCGGCAATGGGTGCAAGCTGGAGTATAGGAGGTTCCATGTGAACATGAGGTAAAACTTTTTTACTGTGAGGGTGACAGAGCACTGGAACAGGCTGCCCAGAGAGATTGTGGAGTCTCCTTCTCTGAAGACATTCAAACCCATCTGGACATGTTTCTGTGTGACCTAGTTTAGGTGATCCTGCTCTGGCAGGGGGGTTGGACTGGATGATCTTTCGAAGTCCCTTCCAACTCCTGAGATTCTGTGATTGTGGTTATCTTTAGGCAATATTAGAAATGATAGCCTGTCTTTATGAAATCTCTTTGGGGTAGGTGGACAGCAATAAAGGAAATTCAGATGCAGGAGTTTCTACAGTAGAACTGAAGAATTCCCAGAGAACCATTTTACGTGCATCAGCATTTTCTGCCTTGTTCTAAGTTGGCAATAGTCATTCATCATTCTTTTTACCCTAATTCTTCTGCATGTCCCTATTCTTACAAGGGAATATTATCTTTGGAAAAGCTATTTTGCTTCCAGGAAACCCTGGATTTATTCATTCTCATGTTTTGAATTTTTCTTCAGTAACATCAAAACTTTTGCAACTCCTGAAGAGGGATAGCAATGAAACAACACTATATTCCATCTATGGAGAAGGATAAATAGAAATGTTTTTAAAGCTTAAATTTGTTGCATACCTTTGAGATATAGAAGGGATATAATAAATCCTCAATCCATCAGTCCTTTGAATAAATCACAGACTTTTACTTTAGTACCTATGTGGGAGGTGTTATTTCTTCCATATGAAAAATTCAATTTTTTCCCATAATGTGACAGAAACCTACTCATCTAAAATTGTTTTAAAAATTTTTTACTAGAATTGCTTCATATTTTTATTAAATATGAACAACAAAGGAAATCAAATGCCAAAATTAAGGAATTCATCTGGTATTTAGAAAATAAGCAAGGCTAAGCAAAGGACTTAAGAAGACTTGAAATTTATATATTTTTAAATCTGAACCACATAGTTTATATTTATTCTATACAGAATGTAATTGGCACACACAGGAATTTACATTTATTCCATCCATGAAAGCATTTGTGTTTTTAGTAAAGCACTATAAATCATCTATAAGGAAAAATATCATATAGACAATATCCTTTTAAGTGAAGTATATTCCCTTGTTCATTTCATCTTCTTCGTTGAGATAAGATTTAAGAAAAATCACTCTTCATAGAATTAACTAAAGGGAATTTCCCTATGTATTATCTAAATCTCTGGCCTGATGCATGTCAATTTTATTTAAATCTGAAATCAGCTAATCCACAGAAGTTTTATTGGCTTCCAAGGCTGAAATTTCTTAATGTTTAGTATAAGAGCCCCTTCATCTCAAATCTTTTTAGCTTTTCCACTACTCTCAAGCCTAGCGTAGGAATTGAACTGTGGTTTTTTGAGAAATACACCTTTGAGGCCCATAAACTGATACCTAAAGCAGGAAAGGCCAAATCTACTGGCAGTTGCCCTAGAAGACATTTGAAAGGGCTTGAATTCACTGTATGGAAATACCATGGCCAAAGGTGACCTAAACTAATGACAGATAAAGAGATGAAAGTTTAATTGCCTCAAAGGCTTGCTCTCAAATGACTCATAGAAGAGAATTATCTTGCAAATAAATAAATAGCATTAAAAAAAAACCAAAAACCCCAACAACAAACCCAAAACTTTCCTTTGTTTTTGTTGATTAAAATGAAGGCAATTAAACACAAGATAACAGAAGTATACTTGTTTTTTAACACAATGGCATATTTCTCAGTTACTCTTCAGACACAAATTCTGATCCATGTTTTAGGAGATAGCAATTTTATTGCTTTAATTCTGTTTCTCTTAGTGTATCTTCATCTTTGAGGGTCTCCTATAACCTATTAAAAAAAAACATGAGGGGGTTTTTTGAAAATTATTTCCAAAAGATAAGTTTTAACACTTAGTGAATTCAGAAAACTATTCTCCATCATATACTAGATAGTTAATTTATTACTTGAACCTGAGAAATTTACTTATTTATTTAGATTCTATATCTTTAAACAAAACTTAAAAATTTTAGATAGATAGATGAAACACTGCATGGAGACTAACATGCTCTTATCATCACCACATTAAGGATATCCTTAATGTTTTATGGAGGGAATCTTAGATGGGCTCTTCCCAAGCAGAAAATCCTTGTCTTTCCATGTAGTCTTTAATCAATGACTCCAAGGAAAGGTTTCACTGGAGATTTCCTGTGAACCATTATATGACTGTGGTGGAGAATTATAACTTTAGATTGTCTATCTTTAGTAGATGTATATCTATAAAAATATTTATGTGTACATGCATATATAT
>NW_010159965.1:0-8206 GCF_000695765.1 Mesitornis unicolor
ATAAGGTGTTCCATCACCTTCCCAGGTGATGAAGGACTCTTCCTAGTGACTAGTAGTCTTCTGAATGAATGATACATCACCCAGAACTGACAGCTAAATAGCTGACCTTTGCAGGGTTGGGGAAAAGGGAACAAACCAATCAAACAAACCAAACAGAACATTCCCTATGTTCTTTTTAAAAAATATATATTATTAGTTAATGGAAAAGAAGTCACAATGCATGTCTCTTACAACATTCAAAAAGTGTTTGGAATATATCTTCATGTTCCTTGTGTATCCAATTTGACAAATAAAAACTTGAACATGAAAGAGGTTGAAGAGAGAAAAACTAAGAGATACAAATAGGGAGCTGGAATAAATTAGAAGACATAATGTAGAATGGAAAGTCCAGAATAACATACAAACACAGAAACCATAAGAATAATCTGAAACTTCTCTAACCATTAAAAGATTTTATGAAGGCAGAAATCTAATTAAAAAGAACTCCACATATAAAAAGAGTCTTTCCTTTCAGATTATTATTTCCAGCATCCTGTTCTTTCTGCCAAATGCAAACATTTCAACCTAACAAATTTCTAGTATATGCTCTTGATACATTTATGCTCAATGCACCTGATAAAATAATTCAGCATGCTAAATGTTCAGGGATTTTGAGATTCAAAAGGATGGAATTTATTATATGGGACTTTTTTTAGTTTGGCTGAAAGACTGGCATTGTGTTACTTGTGCGTCATACAATGAAAATGTATAATGGACCAGATTCTTTAGCCAAAGGTGTAAATTTTGTTAGATATGTATTAACAAAAAGAGTATTTGTTTTAAGTGAGAAATAACAGATGTATGGCAAGCTTGATTTTCCACTATGTAGTTATGGATGTTAAAACAAACCTTTACAGTATGTTAGTTCAATTTTGTTGTTTATGGTGTTTTTCCTGAAGCTCAAAGGACAAAGAAGTAAAATTATTCTTTTTCTTTTTATTAATAGAGGTCTGTCACCATATTATATGTAGCACATAAAGATTTGTAATTGCCTTAGAGAAATACTCTACCAAAGCTCCTCAGTGGGATTTTTTGTAGAAAGTAAAAAATAGCCATCAGAGAGTAGATATTTCTCTTACATTTGAAGTTCAATCTCTGACTGTTTAGTCATGCATATTGTCTCAGAATTGATATTAACCAAGGAAATAGAAACACCTTTAAAGACTGGATTATAAAGAATGAAGGAATGAAGAGAACCCAAAGGGAAGCTATGTATTGTTACAAAAAAATCAAACTTAATGTGACTGTATCAGCTTGGGGAAAAAAAAAAGTCTGAATCTCTTGGATTAACAAAGAGAAAAGGGTAAATTAAGAATCATATTGCAAAGTTGTTAAAATTATTGATTTGCATCAACCTCCAGCATCGAGAAGTTGAGAAGAGGTGCTTTGGAACTGCTCTCTTCAGGTAGTGAAGATGTTTTTGTCAGATAATGAGAAGTCAGACGGACCTCAAAGTGATACATTAAAGAGAAAACATTCACAGAAGCAGATAGTTCTCATCCGAGAGTTCTTTAGGAGGACTTAAATGAAATAGTTTCGTTACTAACAAAGATGTGGAATCAGTCACGAAGCTATGGCAGCACAGAAGGAAACTGTAGGTTCAAGTAATGTATCTATTTTAATACCAAACTGTTTGGGATGATTCAGGGAATTATAAAACAATGATCCCTAACACATTATTTAGGAAACCGGTTGAAACAATAATAAAAGATATAGGTAAAATAGCAGAATGAGCATAAGGAACAAAACAGAAAGGTAAATTACTTTTCTGGTCCACTCGAAGTCTCTGAATAGATCAACATAATCCTGGATTAGGAGAAAAACAGCAAATATATTATATTTAGACTTTCAAGAAGTCCTTAGCAAGTGTTTTCACTAAAGACTGTTAATGACTGTATGGTGAGAGGTAATATTAGTGGCTGATTAAAGAAAAAAATGTCCAGATAACAGAAGCATTCCGGGTGGTATGGATCTTTTTCAACATGCTAAAAGGTGAAGCATCTGAGAAAATAGCCTAGCAGGTTAATGCTATCTCTCACAGTAATTGCTGGTAGTGGGGTAGTAGGCTATGTTACTGTAATGTGGGATAAATTGTCTTAATCATATAAAATAAAATGTGAGGAGTTTTTTTAGGAAATGTTTCGGAGATTAAAAAATACATTACCATCTCTAATATACTTCATGCTTTACACCAAGAAAAACTTCATAAACTTGCAGAAGTCTACTGAAGTGGAAACATTTGTGCACAACAAAACAAAAGTAGCTGAAGATCAGATAGAAATATCACAACAGGTGTAAGTAAGGAAGCAGTTATGTTCAGGGTATTAACTCAAGTAGAGTTCTTCATACGCATAAGTGTTTGCAGATTCAGGCCCTTAATATGCGCAATTAGATTGCTAATTATAGTGAAAATATGACCATAATTATGAACTGAATAAACACAAACCTATGTCTTCCCAATGTACCTGCTTCTCAGTCAGATATAGAATAGTTACTCCTAATTCCCACCTGTCAGGTAAGGGAAGTGAATAGAGGCAAAATTACTGTCCTTAACATGGTAGAAAATGCATAGTCTCAATTTCTTTTGTTTGTAGACTTTTTGTTTGGTTTACAGTGTTAACTAAATACAGAAACTTATTTTAAAGTGTTAATATGGGGTTTCTATTTTGAGGTAGATTTTTCCTTTCTACCTGTGCATTACTTCTACAAATTTGCTTTTAGAACAACTAGCCCATGATTAGGTTTTGGATTCTTACATTGCAATTTGTGGATGGCAGTGAATGCAGTATACTCTGGTGTCCTAGTCTCCTCTATGACTGGAAAAAGTACATGTTGGAGCACTGCATGCACATAACCTCCAAAACATGTGCTTAAGCTTCCTTTCCATGCAAAACAGGGAGCAGAGAGTGTCTCCTGAGCTCAAGTCTTATTCTAATGCGAAATCAAGACATGGTCAAGACTTGTTCCAAAAGCCAGTGCAGCTTTGATAAGCAAAGATACTATGTTAGGCATACAATTAGGCAGAAATGGAATTGAGCATCTTATCTAAAAGTGATCATGACATTTACTCAGCAGCCAGCATGCATAATTCTCTGCTGCAATTGAAATCAACTAAGTTACTGTGTATTGTTTTCAAGGTTATATTTTAAATGCATGGAATTGTACAAGTAAGTAAATATAAATAATATTTTAAAATATTTTTTAAAAAATATTAAAATATTTTGAAGAAAATGTTTGTAAAAATGTATCCTGACAGAAAAAAAGAAATTATCAATGATTGTTTTTTGTCTCAAAATGTGTTCTAGAAGCACTGGATAACAGAAATTTTCCTTCGTCATAAAATGGAAAGAGCAGACAAATATCTGCCTCTGGTTTGTTTTTTTTTTCAGTTCCTGACATGATAGTGTTGGAGCCTCAGGAAGAAAACAAGTCAGGTTTTTTGGGTTTTAGTTTTGAGGTTTTTTTCTGCTGTAGTCATCACAGCCAAAACAAAAAAGGAGGAAAAAAAGAGAGAGAAAAGAAAATGTTACAGCTAAGATAGCTAAGTTGATGAAGAAAATTTATATCTTAGAAAAATAAACTATAGTGCACTTTTATAATATTAAACTAGAAAACAATAGTTTCAAGTATGCACAAATCAATTCCTATAAAATTATTTAGAAATAGTGAAAATCAATATTTTTATTGTGTTGTATAACTGAAGAAAGATGCAGATCACAAATCATCAGAAAAATTGTATTGAATGAATTTGTGCTCATTTTGAACATTACTGTTACCTCAGATTTATACTCTAAAGCCCAACTTTACTGTAACAGAGAAACAAGCTAAAGAAATCTTCATTAGAGAGAAAAAAACAACAAACCAACCAGACAAACAAGAAAAACAAACGAACGAAATCCCACTCAAACAAAAAAAAAACCTATGGGATGAAGAGAACCACAGTGAATGTGAACTCTGTGTTACTGACTGGTTTTACATTCCTCCTGCAAAAATGCTTAACTAAACTTTCTGATGTCCTCATTGTGATGCATTCCAACCAAAAAGGACCAAATAACTCTGAAGCACCTAAAGAAGTAGAAAAAGATTAGTAAGTTATTCAATAGGACAGTCTACTTATTTTACCAATATACTATTGTCACTGGATAATGCAAATGTCTTCAAGAAATATAAGACTTGACCATTATTGCCAAAACTTACAATTTTTTTTATGCTTTTAAGTAACATAAGAGAATATGGCTCCTTTTCATTTACTTCATGGACTCAGAAGCAACAGAAGGGTTGGTGTAATAGTTTTATGGCTTATAGTTTGTCTGACAGCATAATACCAATTATAGAATTATACTAGTTGTAATTTTTATTATTGTTACATTATTGGTTGAAATACGAGTCAGAGTAGAGAGAAATGGTAGCAGATAGTTACATGTTTTAAAGATCGACAGAATTTTCTATTCAAAAGATAAACCTCCTCAAAACTATAGAATAAATTAGAAGGCTAACCTTCCTGAAAGTACTTTATTAGTGATTGAGAACTAATATCACAATTTTGACTTTTCCTAACTAAACTGTTAATATCTGCTTGTTATTTAAATACATTATGCAAAGTCTCTAAGAAGAAAAATGAGGCAACCTCCAACTTTTTTCCTGAAAAAATAAAGCTTTTTTTCACAGAATCACAGAATCGCTCGGTTGGAAAAGACCTCCGAGATCATCACGTCCAACCGTTCCTGTCTACCCCCTAAACCATATCCTTAAGTACCTCATCTATCCGCTCTTTAAATACATCCAGGGATGGTGACTCCACCACCTCCCTGGGCAGCCTGTTCCAGCCTCTGACAACCCTCTCAGTAAAGAACTTCCTCCTTATCTCTAACCTGAATCTCCCTTGGCACAGCTTGGTGCCGTTTCCCCTTGTTCTATCCCCCATCACCTGGGAGAAAAGACCAGCACCCACCTCTCTACAACCTCCCTTTAGGTAGTTGTAGGTGGTGATGAGGTCTCCCCTCAGCCTTCTCTTCTCCAGGCTAAACAACCCTAGTTCCCTTAGCCGCTCCTCATAAGGCTTGTTCTCCAGACCCCTCACCATCCTTGTGGCTCTTCTCTGAACACGCTCCAGAATCTCAACATCCTTCTTATAGTGAGGGGCCCAGAACTGAACACAGTACTCGAGGGGCAGCCTCACCAGTGCCAAGTACAGGGAGATAATCACCTCCCTGGACCTGCTGGTCACACTGTTTTTCTTAAAACTTTAAAGATTTACAGTTTATTTGTTTTCCTCACAAATTATAGCTGATTATTGGCTCACTGTCATGACCGTCATATCGGTTCACAGTCACTAATGAGGCAATTTTGAATTAGATAGCCTTTGAATTTAGCTGTGGAAAAGGCTTCTGGAAGGTCTGAAGGAGTAAGTAGCACTCCTTTTTTAATTACAGTTGTATTCAATGGACAGATTAAAATTTCCTAGACTTTTATCCATTTGCAATGTTTTATCACTGTTAATGATACATAAAAATAATAAATTTCCCAGCCATGGTAGTTCCTTAAAGAGAATACTTAAGTGTATTTTCTATTAAAACCTACAAATTTCCTCATAAGTAACCAAAAGAAGTTAAACTTCCAGACTGAAAGCATACACTGATAACCAGCATGAACAGTCATGTTTTGGGAAAAAAGCCTAACAAATCATCACACCCATAAATGATGAGAAAATCATATCTGCTTTCCAATTCCCACCTATGGCTGGAAAAGCCTAGGAAAAAAAAAGAAGCTGAAATAAAAATATTTTTAAAAAGAGAGCTCATCAAAACTTGTAAGTCTAAAGTTACAGAAATTAAAATGAAAACAAAACATGGATAGCATACTTTTTGCTGCAAAGATTATAGTTGTTAGACCTCCTACGTATAGTTTTACAATTGTATTACATTACAGAAAATTCAAACACTTAACCATCTTGGAGTGCCTCAGTATAACTTTGTGGAATGGTTCCTGAATGATTGATAACCTTTCAACAGTACCATTAAAGTATGCTTCAGGGACTACACAGCATACAGCAGATTCTTTAATCCAGTTGTTTGGGGAGTTTGTAAGGCTTAAAGCCCATTATCACCAGCTTCTCCAGGTTATAAATTCTTTAGCAGCAATAAATGACAAAAATTTCCAGAAGCTATACTGCTGAATTAGTAGTCAACAAACGTAAGCTACCCTCTTACCTTTCATTATATTAGTATCACTGTCTGTACAATGGGGCAAAGAGAATGCATTTTCACTTATAAAAAGATGGTTTAATCATTTGAGTATTTTGTGTTAACACAAAAAAAATACTAACAATAAAACTTTTCTGATTTCATTAATGAATTTTGATGATATATAATCATATTTTCTTTCAGTAAATACTAGGTCTACTGTGCACATTTTAACTACTTCTGGCAAAGAGTGTGTTCTGATAACTACCACAAAATGAAGAGAGAGAACAAAAAAAACCTCCAGAAATTGTGATAAACATCCTTAGCATTTACAGGTGGAAAGTCTTAGGTGAGGAGTGAATTAGACAGTATAAATACAATGATTATCACCTTCATAATAGTGACTGTATAATTTGAAGTATTTGAGATGGCATTCAAGTGCCCAGAACTTGTGATGGAGAGTCTGCATTTCTAAGATTCCACATATTGGATGCACATATGTAATTCCCACATTCCCACTAAGGAACATTCAAATGTTTAATGTAAATATTTATATATATATGCTTTTATTCCATTTACCGTACTTTTGCTTACTGCTGCATTCAAACTCTGAGAACTAAAATAATTATCAAGTCTTTATCAGATGAGTCTTCTGCACCTTTTTCCTACAAGTTAAACTGTGTGAATGTGTGTTATCATTATGTGCTAAGAAAGTCCAAGAGGTAGCTTAGTCTTATGGTATGAATTCACATTATTTTCCACCTTTCTTACACACTCATACAGACAGATCAGTTCCACTCAGAAACATGTTTGGTTCTGGATACAAGCTGAAAGAGGATTAAGCCAACAGACTTCTGAGCTATCAGTGAAATCATCAGCCATCTACAAAAACATCTGAAAGGGAAACGAGTTAAAGTTCATACAGCAGAATGTGTAGGTGTTCAGAGCTATTTTAATGGGAAATCATGTCTCCTTGGGAAAAAAAAAAGCAGTCTCAGCCTCCAGATCTCTGGCAAAGATACTGTAAACTCTTCATAGGTAAAATATGGGTTTTTCTCAGTCTGAGGCTACCAGCTTACCAAGCTTCCAAAACTATCAAATGTACAGCTGGGCTTGTGAAAGGACTTCATCTTCGCTTTATGCTGGCAGTTTCATGGCATAGCAGCCCTCAGGACATAAGCCCAGAGCAGAAGCTGGTATGTGAATGAACTCCTGTGTGCACAGGCATGACATTTGAAATCATTCCATTTAGAACATGTTTGGGCATCCTAAAAGTCCCCCAGCACAGCTCCCACAGCTGCTGTGAAACAATGGTTATCACAGTGAAGATTACTGCTGCAGATGAGAGCAGCTTAAAGAACTGCTGCATCTGGGGAGTCTGGGGAGAGCCTGGCAACAAGCACCAGATGCTTCACCAAGCCACTGCGTCTGGCTCATTGGCAAAATTATCATGTCAATAACTAATTAAGCATTTACCTCCCAGTAACTTCTGCCAGTATGAGAAGGAAAGAAGGAACTCTAGTAGCTATAAAGTAATAGCTGGAACACCCAATTGTCTCCATTTAAGGGTCAGAGAGAGAGAGCACGATTTTCTCTCTATTGCCCCTACCCCTCCCAGGGGGAGGATTAAGAAAAGGGAATAGAGAGAGAATAATAATAATAAAAAAAATTGTTCCGCACAAGGTTGGAAGTTAAGACTGTAACAAGTTTAATGAAAACAACAGGGGAAAGGAAAAGGGAATTAATAAGGGACAAAGGATAATTATATACAAAACCCGATCCCAGTAGCCCCGAGTGGAAATGTCCAAAGAGTGCCTCGTGGCCGCTGCGACTGCTGTGACTCGTCACCAGGGACCGCAGTGGTGCCGGGGAGCAGATGGCGGTGGATGCTGCCGAGGGCATGGAGCTAGGCCCAGCCGTCCCAGAGATGCAACAGGAAACAGCCCTGGAAAGTCAGGAAAAGCCCGCGAAAAACCTCAGGTTTT
>NW_010159966.1:0-9076 GCF_000695765.1 Mesitornis unicolor
GTTCTATTTAGCTCAAACCAGGACACAAAGTTTTCATTAAGTAATTATTTTTTCCCCAGTAAAAGGCCTTATTGCTGATCTCTCTGACTTGTTTCATAAATATCCATTGCATTTATGTGATGTGGTCGTTTTGGGAAGAAATACTCTTAAAAGCTTTATTTTTTTTGTGAACAAACTTTCTGATTAAAACTCTTCTACAGAAAGTTGCTTTCTGCTACTTTTTATTTCAGGGGAAGAAGAAGGGAATAATCATTTCATATTGTACTGAAATAAGCTGAGAGGGGAAGACGAGCTCACTGAGAGCGTTCACGTTAACTCAGCTGTTTAAGACTGTCAGCCGTGCCATCACCAGGGCCATGGAACATTGGCCATGAAGGTTTCGTGAATCATCACACCAAACCCCTGTACCTCTGACTTAAACTAGATATGTGTAGGTAGTGTTAGAATTTCCAACTTCCTGTTGTTGTTTTTAAGTCTGTTTCTTCCTGGTACTGTGAGAACATTTAGCCCATCATTTTCTTTTGATACTCTCCAAGCAATCAGGAACCATTTGTCTATGGTACACTTTGGTAGCCCACATGTGCATTGTAGCTAACCTCTCCAGCGCTGCTAGCTTTGGAGTCTGGGCAAAATTTGAAAGCTATGGAAGGCTGCTCGTAACAACCCAGTGGAGCTCTAAATGCCATTGTTTATTTCGGTAGTAAGAAGGGATCTTTGGAAGGTTCTTAGGAAATATATCCTCTAGCTCAGAGCTGGTTAAAAAGGAGCTGGAAAGGAGAGGGTAGGGAACTGTACCGTTTGTACTATAGGCTTTAGTATCTCCCCAGTTTGATTTCAGATGTTTGGAGTCACTCTTTGCTTGCTCAGCTAATAGTACACAGAGTGATCATTAATCAAAGTAAATAATGTGGCCATAGCAGGAAACGTAAGGCACTGAATGCTGAGAGAGTTTGCGTTCATTCCAGGGGATTTTGGACAGGCGGGTATCATCGCCGCAATGTAAAGAGAGAAGTTTCAGGTTCATGACGAGTTGTACAGTTCGCCATGCATCATCTGAGCTGTGGCAATGGTATATAAGCCCTCTGGTGAGCGCTGCTGGTTTTAAAATGCAACTTTAACTCTCTTTTTTCTCTTTATCACAGGCCAAAAGCCTGTGTCTGCACAGTTTTCATTACTATTACTCGGCCCTGGTGAGCTGCAGGCTGTTAAGCTGCCGTGGCTGCAGTGCATGTGTGAAGGGTCCCCAGGAGGACTTTGTATAGCCAAGACTGGGGTAGGGAGGTGCTGTCGTACAGCGTCTCCACTGGCCGGTTTCTCCAGATCGTTGACAGGTTTTATGTCACAATTTCAGAAAAATTTAGTGACAAACCTAACAAAGTGATTGTCCGTTTAATATTTTGTACATTATGCAGAAATTTTGTCTGTCATCTTTGGAAGGCTGCACCAGAAACAAGCAAATTGAAGCAGAGAATGTGCTAATTAGCAAGCAGTATGTAAAGGCACCTGCAGGCAAGCAGCTTGTGTGCAGGGCCAGGGCAGGCACTGCAGCACCAGCCACGGAGAGGAGGAAGCCCTGCTAAGCTGGCAAGAGATGTTCCAAGCTTGAGCAGAAAGCATTGGCACCCTAACAAAGAAATCCTGGTTTAGCTCAATAGCAGTAGTTCTCACTCAACCACAGATAGCCAGGGCTGTGAGCTGGTTGCTTTAGCACTGGAGGATTATTTTTTTCTGTGTTTTGTGTCAATAACATTTTCAAATTTTCTCTCTTTACAACTTTGGAAGAAGAAATGTTGGAAGTGATGGTTTTTATATTTTTTTTTTGTGGTGGATTTGATGAGAAACTGCAGCTGCTGGGCACTCGTCACTCAAGGTGATTCATAAGCTTGGAATACTGGGACATCTTTCTAAAGCTTCTGAGCTCCAGGCTAGGAAGCAGGCAGTGCAGTCAGACTATACGGGCTGGCATGAAAGCTGACTTTGCAGTGAGGAGAGGAAGGCAGTGGATGCTCATGGTGGATGATAGGAAAGCTCTGCTTCATTACACGGTGTGGGAAACTCAATCCCAAGCGAGTTCATGGCATACTTGGATTTAAACCCAGAACTGGCAAAATCCAAGCATTTGGAGCCATAAACTCATAATGCAGTTAAGGTCGGACAGCACCTCTGGAGGTCTCTGGTCTCTGAAAATTAGATGAGCTCTCTTAAGACCTAATCCAGTTGAATCTCCGAGTCTGGAGAATTTAATCCTTCATGTTTTCCTTTTTATGTTATGTGTAATTAAAGAATCTTCCCTTACCTTGCCCGTTTATGGAAGTTACAGAGTATGATTTCAGTTACAGAATCATTAAGGTTGGAAGAGACTTCCAAGATCCTCAAGTCCAACCGTCAACCCAACCCCACCATGCCCACTAAACCATGTCCTGAAGTGCCACATCCACATGCTTCTTGAACCCCTCCAGGATGGTGACTCCGCTACCTCCCCAGGCAGCCCCTTACAGTGCTTGACCACTCTTTCAGTAAAGACATTTTTCCTCATATCCAATCTAACCCACCCTTGGTGCAGCTTGAGGCCATTTCCTCTTGTCCTGTCACTGGTTACATGGAAGAAGAGATCAGCACCCACCTCTCTACCCCGTCCTTTTAGTTTGTTGGGGTTTTTTTTTAAAATATTTTACATAAACATCAAAATAACACAGATAGGATTTGATTATTAAGTAGCAGCTTACATGGAAGCCGCCTAAGTGTCATTTTACTGCCTCAGGACTAGTTGAGGCAAGTTTTAAACCTCATCAGCTGAGCTGCTGACCTGGCTGAGGCCCATGTAAGGCACAAACCATCAGCTGAGTTGTCACATCTGGGCATGGCTGGAAGTGGCTATACTGAGGGCTCCCATTGCCGTGGGACCAAAACTGAGACTAGTAAGGTTTATAGCCCAGAGAGAAAACCTTGTATTCCCCTCTTTCTAGCCCTAGCATCAGCTTTACTTTTTTATTCTCCTCTGAATAGGAGTTTAATTCTTCATTCAGGATTTCCTCTCTCGATTCTGAGGTCGATGCCCAAGAACTGGATTCATGTGAGAGAGAATGGAGCGCTAGATAAAACACTTGGGCACCAAAAAAGCCATGCACAAGCTAGAGTAGGAGGGAAACCTGGGGCTTCTTTTGTCCTTTTTTCCTAATCATCTGAACAAACGACTTTGTTAACATTTTCCCTCTATTAACGTCAAGTGTTTTTATAAACGTACATATATTTGACAAGAATCTGGGGCTTTTTCCTACCAGAAAAGCATCTTAATTATTACTTTTATGAAGATACATAATTGTGTGATTTGCAAGGAATTTAAGGGCCTTGGAAAAGACTCCCTTTGAAACCTGTGCTACATTTTGTCCGAAGACTTGTAACTCTGTAGCTGTGTGTGTTGGCGTGTCACATTTCTGTGACATTTTTGTGCTTTCTGTGACTTTGGAAGAATTGCAGATCTGACCATATAAAGATAACCTCTCTTGTAACACCCTACAACACCATAAATTCTTGTAGACCTGATAAACAAAAATTCCTTAGTAAGCTGGCACAGCACTTGATGGGGGACAGTGAGATTTTAACAGTTGGGCTCCTGCAAGGCATTTCAATTAGATGGATCACCACAGTAATGTCTTTAGCTGTAGACGATGTATTTGTGTGTCATGTTGTATGGTATCTTGGTTTAGATGAAGCTGTATTTGCTTTGCAGTTTGTCCTTAACTGTTTAGGACTAAGTTCTGGTCATTGAGGCACAAGACTGGGAGCTGTGATCTGGATTATCTCCCCACTTCTGATGCTGAGCAGGATGTTTAATTTTTTTTGTGCTGTTGTTTCTTTCCCTGTAACTGCGAAAGAAATCTCTGTTGCTTGCAGAGGATTTTGAGAATGCAGATATTTTAACACTGGCTGGCTCAAATCCCTTTGTAGGAAAACCCTAGGAAGGGCTATAGAGAAGTTTTAGAAAATTGGTGTGGCTCCATATTGGGTCCAGAAGGTCTTTTGGCACAGACCCTGGTCTGAATGAGGAGGGAGAGCCTGTACAGCAGGAACTGGGTTGCAAGCCATGCAAGCTGATCTGCTCCCATGGGGAGTGCTGATGGGTGGATGAAACACCCTTGCCCTTTCCTCATGTAAATATGGAGCTGATGCCCTTCTTTTTGAGCCTTGTTTGTATTGAAAATTATTGTGATAGTATGGGTGGTCAGCTGAAAAATTACTGCTTTTGTGTCTAGGATTTGCTGTTATGTGTTTGATACTCTATGACCCAGCAGCATTGACATGGCAGTGTCAATGGCAATGCCCATGCCACCATCACCGTTACATCCATCTGGGGAATAAATCAGCCCAACCAGAGTAGTGTAAAATACTATGGATGAATATTCTCCCAGGGGAAGTGGTGGATTCCCCTACATTGGTCAGTTTTAAGACTCAGCTTGGCAGAGTGCTGACTCATCTCATTTAAACTATACTTTTACCTTGAGAGGTTGGACTGGATGATCCTTGTGGTCCCTTCCAACCTGGTATTCTATGATGCTATGACTGTTAAAAGTACTTGCAGCCTTCAGCACATGCAACTGCCAAAAGGCCTGTGCTTTTGTGGCAGTGAAGTGCTGGCAGGCTGCTCTGGCAGCACGGCGCTATTCACATGCAAATGCTCTTTGTCATACCAAACAGGTACAGGAAACTCATCGCTGAAGGAGGTGTAGCAAAAAAATTAGCGTGCCCTATGTTACATCAGTAGAATTTTGAGAATTATCTGTGTATGCAGAAGTAATGGTACTATCAAGCAGTGTGAATTTAGTGGATAATGCACTGAGGAGGAATACCTATCTACTGATTTCTTAATACGGGGCCTGAGAAAATGTCAATATTATATCACTCGTAACACAGACTTCTTCGCTACAGTGTACCTGATCAGAGCATAGCCCTTCATTTTGAGAAGTATGAACGAGTAGGTGGAAAGAAGCTCTCAGGATCTGATGTGGCTGCAAGGAGGTTGCTTGGATGCCATACAGATCAATAGCAAAACTTGCATGGACTTCAGAGACAGGGACTGTGAGTGTGAGCAGGCATTTACCCTCCCCTCCTGTACTCAGAAGTTTTTGTCTTGGGAATTGTTGAGTAATTGACAGTGTGCTGGTGAAAGAAACTGTAGGAGGAGGACAAACAGTAGTAAGGACGTAGGAATGGAATAAACTCTTGAGATCAAGGGTGACATTCATGTGCCAGGCTGTCAATTAGCAGAGACAAAAGCTAATGCAGAGCGCTACAGAGCAGATTGTGTTAAGTCATCTGAACTGCTCTGGTTAGGTATGGTGCCATGCAAAGTGACTTTGGAAATTATTTCATTTTCCGCTGTGCATACACAGGGTACCAAAAATAGCACAAATACTTGAGCAGATTTGCTTAAAATCTGAAAATTTTCCCTTCTGTAAGAGCTCCTTTGGTCGCTGTGGTTTAAAATAAATCACGTTTCCATGCATTTTGACTTCCTTGGGTATTATAGAAGATTATAAACTACTTCATATGCAGGGTGACATTTCAGATGTGGGTGTATGGGGCCCTCACATACATTTTGCAGCTATTTGCTTTATCACTTACTTCATCTGCATGCGACCCATCTCCATCAGTGGAACTTGACATGTTCTGCAAAGTTCCTGCAGGAACCAGTTTGCCGAGAGGATCTATTTCTTCATTAAACTGTAAATATGTGGGCGCTATCACTCAGCTTCTCAGCTGGAGCTGCTAATGCTATAAATAGTCTCTGGGGCTCTTTGATCCCGAACCATTTGGTGATTCTTGCATATCTGATGGTAGTCATAGTTTGAACCAACTGACGACACCAAGGAGGCCAAGGTGGGACTCCCTCAGAGACCAGAGAGCCCTAAGCATGAGCCCTGTAGTAGCATCCAAGAGGTGGTTGGAGTGGCTGGTGTAGAGGCTTTGGGATAGCTGAGGATTTTTTGAGTTAGGCAAATAGTGAGCTGAACCATTTTTGGCGTGCCTTTGTGGTACTGCAAGATACATCTAGTGGGGTGTCTGATTCATCTTTCTGGGTAGGACAGAGAGGGCTGTGAAGAGAGAAAAATGGCCAAAAGGAGTAAACTGGAAAGGCTGTAAGGGAAAAATGAGATAAGAACTTCCTCCCAAAGAGACCAGGTGCCAGAACTGTGCAGCTGAAGATGGCCCTTGCTTGCTTGTGGGGTACCACCAAATACCTCCCAGCTGTGGCTCTGGCAGTGCCAGGGAGATGCAGGCACGGACAGCAGGGAGAAATGTGGTTATTTGAAGTGTGTGACTGTAAAGAAGTGCTGAGACCCTGCAGATCAAGCTGACTCTGGAGTGTCCCCACGTCCAGCTGTCTTTTAGCAAATAAACCTGCTGATCCTCCAGGTAACAGTCAGTTGTGGAGCGACACAGCCCAAGAAGGACATGGAGTGGTTGGAGCAGGACCAAAGAAGGCCACAGAAATGATCTGAGGGCTGGAACACCTCTGCTGTGAGGACAGGCTGAGGGAGCTGGGGTTGCACAGCCTGGAGAAGAGAAGGCTGCAGGGAGACCTCATTGCAGCCTTTCAGTACTTAAAGGGAGCCCATAAGAAAGATGAGGACAGTCTCTTTAGCAAGACCTGGCACAGGTTTCCCAGAGAGGTGGTGGAGGCCCCATCTCTGGAGACATTCAAGGTCAGATTGGTTGGGACTCTGAGCACCCTGATCTGGTTGGGGATGTCCCTGCTCACTGCAGGGGTTGGACTGGGTGACCTCTAAAGGTCCGTCCCAACCCAAACCATCCTGTGACACTAAGTGTAATACCTGAAAACTGGTTAAATATTGCACACACATTGCCTTTTCTCAGCAAGTTTTACTCATCTATTACTTCTTATCAACTGCAATATCACATATTTTGCAGGCAGATTGTTTACTTACTGCTATCTAGCACTTATTACTAAGATTTCTTTTTCGTCAGATTACTCTGAGAGGGATTTCTTTGATATTAACCTCAATGATACTCTGCAAACTAAGAACAACTTTCGTATAACTGAAAACCTTTCTGGGACTGCCAGTGAAAGATATAATTTTAAAATAAAGATTGAAATATTGATAAAAATACGGTACAATACAGTTGAAATAATGAGCAGTGACTGCACATGTCCGGCATGGATCTTGTTTTCTTGTTTGCAGAGTTTATTTATTTAGTCATGCACTTGCAAAACACCTCAATTATAAAACAAGCCCGAGCATAACGTTTTTTTTTCTCCAAGTGCTTTAAACTGGGGAATTGCCTGAGTAATTTTCTTCTGAGTAGAAGTAATTACCCAGGTTTGTACGCGGTGGCTTTCCTTTTATTAAGGTTTAGGGACAGTACTGCGTTTGGAATCCTATTATTTTCATCCCTAGCATTAAGCACAACATTAGTGAGCCAGCTAAAGGGCATAGGGTGAGCACAGAGAGGTTTGCTTTGCTCGGGGAGGAAAAGCATGATTGACGTTTATCAGTGGTTAATAAATTCTGTGGGTAAAGTCAATCTGCAGCAGCAGCAAAGATTGTTTTATAATGCTATTTCCTCAGTAAATGATATTATAGAATTTCCTTGAATACTCGTCTTTCTGGTTTTGAAAGTTTCTAATTTATTTTGGAAGATGGACAGTAATGAGCTTGCAGGTAGCTTATAATGTAAATTCCAACTGGTAACAACACTGGTCTGCGATTGTAGTTTTCCATCTAATAGTGTTTGTTTGCTTTATGCTTTACCAAGCATTAAGGTAAAAAAATCCACTTTGTGGTAAATGGGAGACCTGCCTGTGCTCCACTGGAGGGAAGGTGAGTTTAGGGGTACCTTATCTATCAACACGCCACCCTGGCACTGGGAGAAGACCATGAGGAGGTGGCTGTGCAGCTGCCACGCATGGCTATGGGATGGTGCATTCCCATTGGTGCAAAGGGATCTTCATCCTGCACAGTATTTCTTTTCCCACATCAAATGGACTTAGACTTAGAAGGTGAACACGCCTTCTCTGCTGATCTGTGCTGAGGCTCCAGGGCTGAAGAACTGGCTTTGGGCCATGACAGCTTGTCTCCTGGGGTGCAGGGACTTGCCTTCCTGGCGCCACAGGCTGATAAATCCAACCCAGCAAGGAAATAAGAGTGGTGGCACCCAGTCTGCAAACAAGAACACATGGCCGAGGCTCCCTCAGCTCCGGGAGGAGCTTCTGGCACCTTTGCAGCCCCCTTTGCTGAAAGGAGCTTACGATCTGACCATGACAATTTTCCCGAGAGCAATGCGCTCGCTGTTGCAGTCAGCCATGGGTATGAGATGTGTCTCTAGAAATGAGTGCTTTTATATGCATCTCCAGTAGCGTTCCCAAATGGTCTGTGCTAAATGAAATGTATTGTTTTGTTGACATAGCTTTTATCTTAAGAGCAGGGATTTCAAATAATCATGCATCAAAACCCATAGCATTTTGGAAAGCATTTCACTCAATCAAATAAGTCAACTAAAACATCAACTTCCAATATTCTTGCAGCAAGTACCTTTAAAATTCAGGCTGTGTTGGGGGCTAACATGGCAATGAATACCCTGAGACAGGATTGAAACTAGATTTTGGCAAGTCAGAGGGATTAATCCCAGTGCTGACAGCAGATTTAGTCCTTTCCATGTGAGATTCAAGCCTTGCTGCTCCAGAAGAATTAGCATGCAGACCACAAACTCAGCATGTGTTGCAAAAGTTGAAAACGGACATTTGTTATAAATTGTGTTGAGTACAAAAAAAACCCTATTTTGAAATCTTAAGCTGTTCTTATAGTTCCCTTATACCCATTTGTTTATGAGCTTGCAGAGGAGATATAAGGACGACTACACAGCTCATGCAGGCTCTGCTATTTTAGAGTTGGGGTCAGTTGCTAACTTGGCTTCCTACTTCCAGAAAATTCTTTACTGTCAACAATAAATAGACATTTTTTGTTGGACTTCTTCATTCACCTGCATTTGGTGGTGTATTGGGTTTTTCTGTGAAGGGTTTTTTGCTTGTGTCTTTGGTAACGGGGGACGGGCTATG
>NW_010159967.1:0-17131 GCF_000695765.1 Mesitornis unicolor
TATATTAGAGTGCAGTACGTGATGCCTGGTGCTTTGTAGTGTTAAATTGAGCTATTCCTTTCTTCTTTTCTTCAGAAAGAAGTCTTTATTTTTCTGAACTGCAACTCTAATGGGCTGATTTTCCTTGCTTGTTTTCTGTTTGAATTGTGAACTGTATCTAATCCCGTTAAGAGGATTTAAGAAATCAAATGAACATAACCTGAAGTAGGATGGTGTATACTGTATCTTGTACCTGAAAATGTTCTTGAAGTCCAGTTAATATCTGTGAATATGAGTAAAAAATGAATGGTGAATTTAATTTTAGTAGCCTTCCATTTCTGACTATAAGAATCAAATGCTGTTCCTGATTCCTGGTACTACTTGGTAAGTTGTTTGATTTTACTTGAATGAAGCAAACTTGAATCTTTTCCTGTTGACAAGTGGTTTCTCTCAGAGGGAACCAGGAGGGGTGGTACCAGTAGGGGTGGTACCAGAAGGGGTGGCGCAGGTGTCTGGCACAGAAACCTCACGTTCTGTCTTCTACAAATCTTGGGCAACTCCTGTCCCATTGGCTACATTAGCAGTTCCTAGCACTACTCTGAATGGTTTCAAGGAACGTACTCTGATCTTTGACAGACTACTGATATAATTAGCCACTAAATGGGAACACATTTTGCCTGTTTATCACAGATTTTAGAATAAAGAAATCAACGCCTGTGATAACACACCAGTAATTCATTTTCCCTTTTGTGCAGGTATAAAATCTAAGACAATGTTGCAACCAAACTGTAAGAAAAGAGCTTCTCTTGCCACAAAGTAAGTTTTAATTTCTGGTATTTGTGACACTTTAAAAACAATAAAGATGATAAAATTGTATTGGAAACCAGCACATTATAATGAAGAGGCAAAGAGTTTGTATTTGGGAATGTTGTGGTTCTACATCTGAAGAAAGGAATCCTTTTTCATTTCTGAGAGAAAATAAAATTGATGTACTTCAGTATAATCGTAGAACCCATTTCTGCAGTTCAAACCTTGCTTGCAGCACTGCACGTCTTTTTATGTAACAGAATAGGCCATGACTTCAGAATATTATGTAACCCTCGCTCTGCCATGAGGAGCCACCCGTAGGCTGCATTCACCTGGCATTGCATTTAATAAATAGATAGATAAATAAAGCAGAGTATTCATACTTCCAGTATGCCAGGGGCTTTTTAAGTGCTTGGAATTAAGTCCAAAAAGGAGAGTGGAATAAAATTGATTGCTCCATCTTAACAAGAGGGGAATCTTTGAAGATCGTAAGCAGAATCCTTTGATAGAATTTTGGAATAGAGAGAATAATTGGAATAGAAAGAAGATCTATTATGATATAACTACTGTTGACAGCTACTGATGCCACTTAATTAGATGTTATTTTTATTCTGTTTGTGGTGGTAAATCGTAGAATCATAGAATGGTTTGGGTTGGAAGGGACCTTAAAGATCATCCAGTCCAACCCCCAGAAAGGTAATTTGGAAAAAAAATTACTATTTTTCAGGTGTGTGTAATATTTATTTTTAAAATCTGTATCACAGCTTAATTTTAATTGTCCTTTGTTTTGTTTTGTTTTTTTAAAACCAGATCTTCAGAGAAGGATCAGTTGAGAATGTTAAATCTGGAGCAAAGGCTGTCCCTTGGTTCTGATGATGAAGTAGATCTTGTGCAGGAACTTCAAAGTATGTGTTCCAGCAAATCTGAGCCCGATATAAGCAAGGTAAACACAAGGTTTTTAAATAATTTACCTCATTACCATATGCAGTTGTTTGCTGTGTGTTTAAAATAAATTTTTAATTTGCAAGCACTGCTTGAACTGAAGAAAATTATTAAATTATTTGGGAATAAGCCAAGTCAACTAATAAATTATACATTTGAGGGTAAGTGTTCTGGTTTAATATACATTATTTTAAATTACACCTTCACTGGTTTTTGTTGTAGAGATTTTTGCAGTGGAGGCTGAAATTTATAAGTTCATAAATGCTAGCATCAGTAGCCTTCTCTGCATTATTGTTCCCCATGTTGTCTTTCATGCTAACATTGCTTCCACTGGGAAATTGTTTTGTAGTCTTAAAGACCTAGAAAGTTTTTCCTAATCTGCATTGCACATTTGGTTTGTTTAATGTAATCCCATTAGCTGTCACAGAGCTGGCTTGAGGGTCCTCTGCTGTGTAGGCAAAATGCAGTTTTGCTGCCCCAGGCAAGAAAGAATGGATTGGCCCAGTTCTTCTTCAGCAGCAGCAAAAGAGGGTGAAGGATGCTGGCACAGCTCATAGGTTTGGGGCTCAGTTCTGTGCTGGAGTGGGTTGTGGGTGGTTGGAGCAGAGGGTGGAGCCGTGGATCCCTTTCATTTTTCCTCCTGCACCAGAAGCATCTGGCTCTCCCTGGAGTTACTTATTCTTTTCCTCCTTTCCTCCTAGCACAGCTGAAGCAGATGGCTGTGACAGCAGCCTGCATTCACACCGGAGCAGCTGTGCCAGATCGTTTGGAGCACGGGTAGAGCCAGCTCTAGGCTGCTGTCCAGTTAGGCCGTGCATTACGTCCCCTGGGATCTCCCTGAACAGCAGTTCCCTTAGTTGTGCTTTATTAAGTGGTCTGTTTATTCTTAGCAGTCAACAAAGTTTTTATTAAAAATATAAATACTGTGTTTGGGAAGACTTTTCAACCCATTTAATGAAGTCCTTTATTATGGTGTTTTGTTTTGGGTTGGGTTTTTTTTGAAAGTATTTACAGTCCTTGCATGAGTCACATGCACCAAGCTGGCAAGGTAATCACCCATCACTTAGCAGTGATTTACCATATCTGTCCTTGAAAGAATGGGATGTGCTTAAAGACATGGTAACTGACTTTAAAGTGTGTTTAATAACATGTAGAATGTACTTGCTCCTTGCTGACAATTGAAGGAAATACGGGTTAGATAAGGAAGGAGATAGATGTCACTGTCTTTTGTTCGGTTTCCTCACCGTGGGTGGAACCATCCATGGCTGGAATTTCTGCTGTCAGTTCCCTCGCTGCCTCGCAGGGCCCTACAGAAGTAAAGGTGCTGACGTGTGTTTTCTTTGTGAGGTGCAATTTCAGGCTGCCCACGAAATAGGTACTTGTGCTTTCTAATTTGCTCGAATATTCACTCAAATACATTCCTGCAGCCTCTGTTCTGTTGGGGCTGAATACTTTGGCAGTCACAGAGTTGAATGGGATCAGCTTGCCCAGGATAAAACTCTGTTTTCAGTGAGGGCAGGAGGCTGGTTGGACCCTGCTATTGTATGGTCACAGGTTGGATGGAAAAAAGTAGGGAAGAAACATAGCAGGAAGAGGAGAAAAGGATTGTTCCTTTCTGTGAGGTTCTGGGGCTAGATAAAATTCACAGGAAACTGCCCTTAAGCTCCGCTGAATAGTATTGCTCTGGAAATGTATCTCTGATCTTTGATAATAGTCAATGTGCAATCTCTCTGTCTCCGATCTCCTACAAATGCATGCAGGAGTAAAGGAGAGATATTTTAATCGTTCTCTGGATATTTATGCATTGCATTGTACAGAAACTACATGAAAATAAAATCAAGTCTCCAAAATTTAGCAAATTGAAACATAATCTTTGTTGTGAACTAAAAAGAAAATATCACCATTTTCTTATCTTTTTGTTTAGATTGCAGATTCTAAGGATGAGCTACTGATGTTCAATAACTCTCAGAACAATCCTGTATTTTCAGCAAGTGGTACTAAGCCAAGTAAAACAACAGCACAAAAGGTAGGAGAAATGAGTTTTGTAGTAGGAGAGGGAAGGTGTCTTGAGTTTCTCCAAAAACTGAATTCCTGATTGGAATTGCCCTGTTTATTACAAGAATAAACTTTCATGGTTGTTAGGAAACTTGCTAGATGTACCATGCCAAGTTTCTTCTATGTGTCTTAATGGGAACTAAGGATTTATTACACAATGGATGTATTTGCTTCCGTTTTCATGTTTACATCAAGCCAGCTCCCTAGGTCAAGTATTGTTGACGTTACTTTGACATAAGTTATTTTCAAAGCTCTCAGTGGTAGAAATTTTGAGAAGAGATGATCCTACCAGAGTTTGTGAGGAATAGCATTTCTTTTTAAATTACTCTGTTTCTTTTCTCTACCTAGCTATTTGTTGTAATATACAGTTGTCTTGCCATATTATTCATGGGAAACCCAAAGAAACCCTATGTTAGAAGTGTAATGATTCTGGGAAAAGATAGTCTAAATGTAAGCAAACTTTACTCACTTCAGAGCAGTTTCAGAGTGGGAAGATAAGATGAGTACTACTGGAAGGCATAATAGGTCCACTGTCATCTAATGTGTATTTTTTATTTGGGTTCTTCTGAAATTGAGACCTCTGAGAATCAAATGGAAGTTTTTTTCAATGGCAATGCAAAAAGCCCATTGACTTATTTTGGTATTCTTAGATGCTGATGATATTTCCTTGTAGTCAGAGAAGCAAAAAAGATCCATTGTTCACCAAGGAGTAAGAAGGTGTCGTATTAAACTGCAGAAGATCGTAAATAAGGAGGGTTCCATGGGACTGGTAGGGCTGGCTGCTTCTTTTTCGGGTCAAACAGCAATAATTATTTATACAGAAAATGTGGGGGTTTTATTCACAGGGTGGAACGCGTCCTCTCAGCAGCAGTCGAACTGTGGAAAGCAGCAACAGCAAATCAAAGACGGAGTTGGGTGTTTCAAGAGTGAAATCTTTTCTTCCTGTTCCTAGAAGCAAAGTCACCCAGCCTTCTCCGAACACTAAAAAAAGCAGCAGCAGTAATACAAGGCAAATAGAGACAGATAATAACACAAAAAGAGAGATTTGGAATTTGCACAAAAAAGAACCAATAGAAAAATCTAATAAATAAACCTGCCTACCATACAATTTTCTGTGTTCATATAATCTCTATTGCAAAGAACCAAGTACTCAAATATGTAAATATTTTTTTAAAAATAAACTGTATCCCTGTAATGTAAAGTTTGTACAGGACCACAGTTTTATTTCTGTGTAAATCAGCTGGAAATTATATTGATTTAAACTTCAGAAATGGGCAGTTTTGCCACCTTCATAGATTTTTTTTTTCTGCTTTTATGATGAAAACGACTTGTTTAAATGATTATATTCAGGGGTATTACCACAGGACTCTGTTTGTGTATATACTGTACATAAATATATTCTATTAAGTTCACGTGTTAAACTGCATTCAGATGAGTTGCACAATGTGTACAGCAATGGCTTAAAGCTGTTGTTCATGCATTTTAAAGACATGGTTTTATCTTCACTTAATGACAAATTAATTGAATGTGGCAATAACTAAAATTATTGGAAATGCAGATCGATTTCTTTCAGATACAAGCCATATTAAATACTTTGATTTCCCCATCATCTGCCTGCTGAATTGTGATTTTGTTTCTCCCAAGCTTCTCTTCATCTTAAATGTCATGAATTTCCGTTATCACTTTTATCTCTTCAAAAAGGAAAGAGATTGAGAAATTAAAATGCAATAAAAGTTATTTTTCTCAGACTCTTATTCTTTGATAGAATTGAAGAAAATGTGATCATTTATTAACTTAGTTTTTCTTGTATACTGTGAAAACTTTTATATGCTTCATTAGTGTTTTAAAAGTATCCGAGAAATAATAGTGTTTTACAGCAGCAGATTTTACTGAAAAGAAATTGGAGCACAAGCATAACTACAGTATTACCAGAGATAACGTAGCAGCGATAACATGAGTTACTATGTAATTATCGATTTCTAGTGTGGATTTAAAATTTAATTGCTGTGAAATTATACTTGAGCTGCAGTTCAAATCAAGTCTTTTTCACTTTTCCCCCCACTCCAGAGGTAGATCATGTCCCCACAAGGGAGAGTGTATGAAGGGAATGTTCCCCCATCTCCTTGTGGTGGCTGCAGTTGTGTGGGTGTGAGCTGTGGTAACAGGGAAGTGCTCGTTGGCCAGATACCTCACCTGGTAGGCAGAGAGAGTGCAGAGCTTTCTGCAGATCAGAGCCAGGCGCCTCCTGATGGGCCACCAGGAGATGGTTCTGGGCGCCACAGATGGTACTGGGGTCATGCCCATCATCTCCAAAGTAGCTTTTTTCTCAAGGAAAGCCTGGAGGAGGAGAGGATACCTAATGTTTCCTAGCACTTCCTCTTTATGTGTAAAACATCATCCCAAACTCATGTCAATAAAATTTTTGTACTGCGTAGTCTGTCTCTCTGTCTCTGGGTTTGTGTGTGTGTGTTTTCTCTATCGATGTAGAATATTAGCAGCTTATTTTTCTAATCGTTTCCCTCACAGTATATTTAGAAAGTACTGTGTCTTTCAGTAATCAGTGTTTATGAAAACTTCAATTCCTGGTGTGATAGTAACATACAACTGAATACAGATTATTGCTTCACAGGCTGATTCCCCCCACCCCCCACCAGTAATTTTGTTGTGAAAAAAATGGGCTGCTGCTTTAGCAGTTGGCTCTTAGCAGAATGAGTTGGCTGGGAACCACTGCAGGTCAGGGAACTGGGGCTCAGCAATCAGCATCCCCTTCGTGCTGAAGTGGTGTGAGCAGCGGTGCAGCGGCCTGTGCGGGCAGCTCGGGCGTGGATTTCATAGTGAGGAAGAAAGCAAAACGGAAAATGTTTTTTGCAGTGATCACACAAGTTAAAACATCAGGATTTGTAATTAAAAGAAATAATTTTTTAAAAAAGCTATAAGAAGAAAAATCCTGACATTGTTCTAAGCTAGGTTTGTTCTACATTGAAAACACACCTTGGAAATGTCAGACTTCATTTAGATCAGGAGTTAGCAGTGTGTGTCTGTGTGGGAGGATCTTGGGCACAGTGTCCTAAAGCATGTTTTCAGATATATTTTAAGACAAGTCCTCTGTGCTGTACTTAGAGTGAATCTGCAGAGGACAGAGGAACTTTGATCATCTCTTCACAGTGTGAAAAGGCTCTGCTGCTAAATTTAGCGTTGCCTTTCAGTGCCCTCATTATCCTCTCTTTTCTGCCTGCTGTCCTTATCCCTCCCTATCTGCATCTTCTGCCTGGTTGACTTCCACCTGCTGTTGCTGTGTTTGTCTGTCTTTCAGTTCAACACAGTCTGTGATCCTCGCATGTCTTTACTCACACAGTATTTTGCCGATCTCCTAAGTGAATCTTATCTCTGTAGTAACTGTTAAGCTCTATTTCTAGGCCATATCAGTTCCTGCCCTCGAATGGTGAAAACCGCATCACCACAAAATAGTTTGCGTATGAACACACCAGCTCCTCCATGGGTTTGTCATTTGGAGTGTGAGGGCTTGCGCAGGAGCAAGGCAAGGCTCTGAGTTCAGGGCTTCACTTCTTCAGTCTCTTCCCATGATGCTACAAACTGTTCCTCATCCATGGCCTGTCACATCAACTGCTTTCGTTTGGGGTTAGCAATGAGCAAAATCATTTTACTTCATTCCTTCCTGTGTATTAAGCAGAGAGGTTTTAAGTGAGCTATCTGTGGTGGACCACGCTGCTTCATGCTGCACTCTGCTCCCACCTATTACCCCCTTCCATGAAAAGAGGAGAGATAAGTGAAGGTAGGGATAGGAATATAGAGGGGAGCATGGGGAAGCCTCGAAGGTTGCATCCGTGCCACAGGCTGCTAGGTCAGTGAAGACCGTTTGGCCCCTGTTTGACTACACTGCACCACTTACACACAGCTCAGTCTCCAATCAAAGGAACGTGAAAGATCATTCTAATTCACCAATGACCTTGGTAAGTCCTAAACATTCCAGCTCTCCAAGTCAAGTGAGTCCTGAAAATAAAAGCTTTCAGCGTGTCTCCTATGCTTCTTATTTGTTAACAAAGAATGTGGAACATATTCCTACCAAGCATGCCTGAGTCACAGAGCCTGACTTTCCAAGGCACGACTTTTCCCATGATAGAGCTGAAGTGATTTATAAAAGAAGTCTAAACCTTGTAGCTTCCCAGTAGAAGTGGAGAAGCCTCCACAGGTGGAAGATGCCTGTGGAAGGAGCCAATCTGGACAAAGGATGAGGGAGCACTTTCTTGGTGCTGACTCTGGCTAAAGTGAGGTTTTTGATGCTCAAACCGTAATTAAGAGACTTTGTAATTACAAAGTGGGCCGTTCTTGAGAGACGACTGAGCCAGCACCAGACGTGTTGGTGTTAGGCTGTAGCAAAAACAGAAGTTCGCTTTTGCACGTAGTTCAGATATCAGAAAGGATGGCCTTTTCATCCCAAGGATTTAACGGATCAGAAGAAAGTCTGGAAGAGGGGAAGCACTTCCTCAGCACAGTGGCAGTCCAGCTGTGGTTTGGTGTGTATTAGCCCAAAGAGGAGTCAGGATGCAGCTCCTGATGTCCTGCAGTGCAGTCCAGGCTTAGGAGACGGCAAAGCACAAGCAACCGGCAGGTCCAGGCAGTGGCACCTTCCCTCTCCAGCTGCAGAGGCCATACCAAACTTGGGCTTATCACAGCATTGAGACAGCAGGGGTAATGGCAGCCCCCTGAATACATCAGTGACACCGACAGTCATTTTTATAGAGTATTTTTAAAAGGTCTGGAGAGAGGAAACTAAGAAAACCCATTCACACATTAAAGCAAGTTCATGACTGGAAAGACATGACTGGAAAACCTCCAGCTGCATTTACAAGGGTTGTATTTTGAGGTTGAAGTAAGCCCTGCTGAAATTGTTTATCCTAGGAACAGGAAATTGGTTTTGGAGAACATGAGAGTTTGTAAAGCAAATGTGTTTCTGTATTGCATTGCACATTGCTTAATTGGCAGGATTTTTAGGCAGCAGTTGATTGTCCATTAATGAACAATTGCACACACAGTCCTAAAGTGATTTTTTTTTTCCAAATGTTAAATCGTAGCCAAGTAACAGTAGAGCTAAAATACCAAATCTGTATCAGAAAGAGGAGAAAAGAGTTGTCAGAATACTTTTTTGGATAAAGTAAATACAGTGCAACAAATTACACAGTTCTGAACTGACCTCCAACTATTAACACCAATTCGGAATTAATCCTAATGTGAGGAAATGTTTTTTTAAAAAAACACCTTTTCCAAGAGCTCCTGCATCTCATGGAAATAACTCAAACCTGTTGCTTGAACAGGGCAGAACTCAAGAAGTGCAGTGGCAACTGGGCATTTAGCAGCGCTGACACTGGCATGACAGGCTGAGGGATCCGAGGCTTGTGGAAATGGAGGAGGTGGAACTTAAGAAAGACGTGGGAAAGCGCTATTTCATGAATAAAATACTAAAGATGGTAAGGCACCAATTAAGCAGCTGTGAAAGCAACATTTTTTCTTGTCCAGCAGGCTCCTTTGAGCGCAGTGAGAAGCTGAGCGGTTCCCGCTAATGACGGCGATGGAGCTGCTTTGTGTCGTCATTTTGTGGGAAAGATTTATGAAGCCAACCGAGTTCAAGTTTGTTTAGGCCAACCTTGCTCGCCTGCTCCTGTCCCAAGAGCTGTTTCGTGCTGCATTAGCAGTTTGGCCACGCTCCTCCTTTCTCCTCTGTACTCCAGGAGAGCCACAGATGCGCTGCAGAGCACTTTTACTCTTTTAAGCTTCTTTTGGTTTCTGTAAAAATTCATCTTTAATTTTAGAGTCAGCATGCTCTTCTTTTTGGCCATATATTACACACACACACAGACACCCACACACCCACCTTTTAATGGTTCAAGGGCGTGTTTTTTAGTAACAAAGTGTTTTGGGAAGAGTATTCTTTTTTTATATGTTTTATCAAATGTATGCAAAGTAAAGCACATGAAAAGAAAAAAAATCCTCTTAAATAACACTCGGTCTGTGTTTATGAAGGTTGTTGATCTTCCACTGTGCTTGGGTCATGGTCTCATTTTCTTTCACCCCCACACCCCGAAACGTTGTGCTCAATTTTCCGCCATGAGCAGCCTGTGCAGCCTCCCAGGGTAACTTCAGGCAAACCCCCCCAGGAGCCGTTGCCCCACCACCAAGAGGACAAGGCCACTGATGCTGGAAGGTAAGGTGCTCATCTCAACCTTTGTTGGGCAGCAGACGCTGTCCTTCTCCTCCTCCGCGCTGAGGCTGGCACCACCTTACCTCCTGTTCCAGCCTGAGCTCCAGAGCAGCATTTTTGGACTGAAAGAAACAGCGTATTCTTCTCCAGCCTTTTCCCACGCGCACTCAGAGGGCAGAGAAAGCGATGTCTGCAGGGTCCTGCCCGGACTCTGTGGGACAGGCGGTGCAGTGGTGGTAGCCAAGCACTGACGGCAGCAGCTGTTTCAGTGCGCGTTGTGCACTGTGCGAACAGGGCAGTCAGCTGACATTTTATTTCTTCCTCCGCAGGGCTGCTTCTGACTCTTTGTATCAGCGGCTTCCACATCCCCTCTACTGCATGCTCCTGCTGTATTTACCTTTCCCTTCTTGAAACACCTTGTCCGCTTGCTGAAACTTGTCACCCCCTATCTAACAACGACCCCCCCAAAATTAACACAATTAATTGTGCAAGCTTTGAAGCGCGTGCCGATTCTGATGACGCAGTGGTGCTTTTCTGCTGATATTTCCATTTCATCTTGTTTATTTAGATAATAAGCTCTCCCACATGGTATGTCTGCTCCTCTGAGCAACATCATGAAAAAGAGTGATCCTTGGCATTGCTCCTGGGCTTGGCTGCACGGCAGCAGCCCCGGCCTCCCGGCCAGGCTTGGCCGTATACACTGTAAAGACTTGTGCAAATGGAGAGCTGCTGTGCAAGAAACATGATCCACAGCTGGAAGGAGAAAGGGTGATGGAGACTGGGGTTCAGAAGTTATGCTACTTCAGTACACAGTTGGGTTTCATTTGTTATAGAGGCTACAGCAAGCAGAGTTTGGTGGCAGAGAAACAGTGACATAGCACAGTCAGGACTCAAGGGTATCCAGACATTGTGAGCAAGGGGCGTCACTTCATGGAGAAAATTAGGCAAGCAAGGAGATGTTCACACAAACAGAAAGGAAAGAGACCCAGGTAAGTGCTAGAAGATACACAAAAATAAAAGTACACTATGAAGGACCAGGTGAGGAAAAATAAAGAGAGAGGAAAACAGGATATTTGCAGAGGGAATCTGTAAAGTGGGAGAGAAAATCTGCAATCTGGGACAGAGCTCGAGGAAAACAAGTGGGGGGCAGGGGGAGCTGCTGCTGCTCCAGGGCGAGCACCGGAGCTCACAGATCAGCCTGACCCAGCAGCACCACGAGTGCCCCGGTGCACAGTGCCCAGCCCAGCTGGATGCTGCCACAGGCAGGGGCACAGCTGCTGCTGCTGCGGGATGGATGCCTACAAGAGTTCATTTTCAAGACTTGCATGTGCTGCTCTTTGCAGCTCTAGGGCTCAATGAAACTCATTCATAACCGCTTCAGATCTGGAAAGCATCTGAGCGGCGGCGCCATGAACTCGCAGAAAGCAGTGGCCTTAAAAATGTCCTTTTTATAGCCCTGCTTATGCCAAATTCCTGCTCCAGGGGAATGCAGGAGGCGGTGCAGGAGGCAGTGGCAGCAGCCAGACCAGGCCACAGCTCTCATCCACTTGGTCTGTCAGCAGCAGAATGTATTTTTAAAAAACGACGCACGTGTTTTGGTAAGCAGCAATGGCTGAAGTGGCAGTAGCAGAACAGGTCTTTGGCGTCTGCACCGCAGGGGTGTGTGTTGTAACATCTCATACAGGCAGCCGCTTCTTTTTTTATTTAAAGAAAAAAAAATGTCTGTATTAGCGTAAGTATTCACTTCAGTGCACTAAGACAGCACTGGACGGTAGCTGCCTAACTCTGGGGCTGCCCTTGTTTTTGACAGCTCTATCAAAAATTGACATCAGAGACCAGTAGCAAAAAAACTGCCCAGCCATCCAAATGTAAAACTTTATGTACAAATATATTTTTCTTTGTAGTACATAATCATGCTAAAATACATCATTTCCTTAGTAAATTTTGGCAACAATATTAAAATAAATAAAATTTCCTAAAGAAAGTTCAGTTTCATCATAAAAATGCAAACCAGAAGAGTATAAAAATTAATTTCATTATTGAAGTCTACTTCAGAGATGGGTTGGGTTTTTATAGGCCAGAGTAAAAACACACAGAGGCACCAGAGCTATGCAAACGATGACAGTTCCAGTGCCAGGCGTCCTGCCTTTCACCAGACACTGAGGCTGGCCTGCGCTCTTCCCCCTGCGAGCGTCTGCAGGGCCGGGTGGAGCAGCTCCCAGGTTTTGAGGGCACGCCAGTTCTCCTCTGGTCGTGGAGATGTGACAGATGCTGACTAGTTTGCAAGCAGAAATCCTTCATTTTCACCTATGCACCCAAAGCGATGCGCTGTCATGAAAGGGCATTTGGCCTTTTCTGCTAAATTGAAATAACAGCTGCTGCATGAAAAACAAAGAGGAAGAAGTTTTCTGTGCACCTTGCTGATGCTGTCCCTTAACTTGTTTGCAGGAAGCGAATCCAAAGCAGCTTTCTACATTCTGATTTTCCTATCTTCCAACCAGGTTTGATTATTTTTCTCACATTCTTCCTGCTGTCTGGCCCTCTCCACCCAGCAAGAACATTTCTAAAAGTTTTCTGAAACAATTACATCGGGCAGAACAGGTTACTCCTGCTTGCCATCTCGTTTGTACCAAATTAGAGCAGCTTTCCAAAGGAAGCTTGATTTTACCATTGCAAGTGGCAAAACTTGCAAAACGAATGTACGAACTTGCACACGATTAACCATGGAAGGGCAGGAATTCCCAAATGCACGGGTAGTCGCTGCAGTGAACCCCTCCTGCAAGGTCCAATTTGTGGATGGCTCCCGCAGGTTCAGAAGTGCTGGTCCTGTCATCATGGGCACTGCTGGCGATTCACTCCACAAAGAGGGAGCCCACATCACACCTCACAGCCTCGTCTCCTGCACTTCTTCCTCCGTCTCCTCCTGCAAGGCGGTGATTTGGGGTCTAGGTTTGCGTTTGCTGGAGTTTCTGTGGTGTATCGGGAGTAGCTTAAGGCGATCAGCATGGCTGATGGCTTGTCTGAAGGAGCTTTTTTCGTTCAGCAGCTTCTGAATGGATTCGTACTGCCGCAATTTGTTGTCCTCAATGACCTAAAGAAACATCACTTCATTAGATGGGCAACAGTGGTGCTTCCAGAATTCAGCTAACACAGCTAACAGAGCAAGGAACAGACAGGAAGACATAACAGAGATCTTCTAACAAGAAAAGCCCAATTTACAGTTGCAATTTCTAATTTCTAGTTCGCAATTTCTAATTGCAACCATAAAACCAGACATTAAAATTTTAACATGTGGAAAAGATGCCAATTCCTCAAGTTACAAAGTGCCATGGGGCCTGCTGGTTTCCCCTTGGGACTCGATTTTTACCTCTGAGATCGTTTGTTGAAGCCTCCAGGTACTGTGGCATTTCCCTGGCACTACGAGACTGCCAGGCCAAGCAAGCGTTAACTGCAGAAAACAGAGTTACACGGCAAGCAGAGGGAAAAGGCTGCCAGCAAGGTGCCAGGCCTTCTTTGCTTTCTTCTCACCAAACAAGGAAGCGCTGCAGGCCTGTGTCTGAAGGAGACAACAGGTTTGCCCTGTAAGGCTGTGCAAGCCTCCCCTGTCAGGCAGAAGACTGGGAAAAATCAGGCTCCCTCGCTGTCACTGCAATGCCAGCACATCTCGGGTGAGGGCGCGGGTCTGATGAGAAAGAGCTTTTAGCAGCTCTGTTGCTAAACTGTTGTTTGGAGGGCGGGAAACCCGCTGCAGGCCGAGGCTGCCTGTGGGGGCTCTGCCGACACAGCCGGGTGCAGCACGGGCTGGCAGCAAGGCTGAAGTCCAGCACAGGTCGAGGAGCAGCACATCCAAAAGGCACACAATTTGCCTATTGACCAGCCTGGATTAGCTTCAGGCTGTGTTCCTCCTGTTGTGCTAATACACCCAAGCAAATATACAGGGAAAATGATGTCTCACTCTGTTAATAAAATGAAGGTCCCCTCTTATGGAAAAGTCAAGAAAATACAAAGGAAGGAACCTCATTTTCAAGAGCAGTTACATAATTTGCCTTTTATTTCCTTTACTAACCATTCCTGTATAACAAAAGAAATACTCCACGATGTCAGTACTTTATCACCTTGATTAAAAAAGAAAGGAATATTCAAGTGGCTTGATGAAAGAAATGAGCAATCCTGACCATCAGATATTTTCTTAGGAAACTCCTCTTCCCTGTGCAGACTCTATTGCTCAAGAGCAAGTGCAGCCATTTCTATATTTGCAATAGTAAAGACCTATGAGATGCTGGGATTTTTATCTGGAGCTCCTGAGCCAATCTACAATATAAGGCACCAGGATCAGCAGCTGGGTAACCTCCACAGCTGTATTTCTGGCTGAAAGAGGGAATCTGGGGTTCTCCAGAATGTGATCCAACTCATCTGAGCACTGACGTCTATGACAGCTCATGCGAAAGAGCAAACAGGAGCCTGCTGCTCTTCTGCAGGAGACAAGGTCACTCCATTGCCCTGAATGATCCTTGCTGTGATCTAGGAGCAGCCCAGCCAATCCTGTCAGTTCAACTTGGTGTATTTTGTGTGTTTATCAAATGTAATGAAACCACAGTACGTGACACTATGAGAAATTCTCACCAAAAACCGCTGGCACTCCAGCATCGCCTCCAGCCTGTGTTCAGAGAGTATCACCGTGCAGTTGGCAAATGCGTGCTTCAGGGTCTTCCTGATCACTTGGGAAGTTCTGAAAGGCAAACAAGCATCAGCATTTAGACTGCAATGTCCATGCGGCAAAGCTCATAACCTTATTGATGGTATTTAATAGTCCAGCTGTGTGCTGTAAAGCTCACGTGCATGGACACAACACTCTTCAGTGTCTCAATGTGCCGCATTTCTGCTGTGAAGGGGCACATCAGCCATAGAGCTAAGGTTGTAACTAGGCTTTCCTGAGTCTCCATGCAGAATCACCAACATATATTACTGAAATCACATTTAGTAAGGGACCAGGCCGGTTACAGAATTTCTCTTTTGGTGGTGCTGCTTCACTGATTTTCTTATTTTATATTAGAAGATTAAAAAAAAGAGCAAAACGTACACAGGGTCCAGGTGAGCACTTGGTTCATCGAGCAACAAGATTCTGGCTTTGCTGAGAACTGACCGGGCGAGGCACATCAGCTGTTTGTGGCCGTGACTGAGGACACAGCCTCCATCCACAAGAACGAAGTCAAGCTGGCCTGGAAATTGCTCAATTACAGACTTCAGCCCAACCTGCCAGAAAGAAAAAAGACATGAAAAATCAGTGAGACATAGTTACTGCTGACTGTGGGTATGGCAACCAATGCCTTTAATTTCCTTGCCTTTCATTTCTGACAGCAAAGAGAAAATATAAACTGACAAGAAGGAGAAACTGTCCCATAAGGACAACAAGCTAGTAGCTGGATGATGTGAAAAGCACTGAAATATTTGACTCTTACAACATACTAGGATTTATGTCGGAAAGCTAAGACTTAATGTTTCATTTGTTTGTCACATACAATGAGTTTTGGCATTTTGACCAAAACAGTCTGAGCTAGCAGGCTAGAGACAGCAATGTATTTGAAACCTTTCATCCAGCAGTGATGTATGTCATTGGAAATGTTAAGGAAAGTAATTCTGGAAAGGAAACCAGACCTCTTTGGTTACTAGGAGGCTAAAAAGAAATGACCAAAATTCACATGCTACATTACAGCAACAGCGAAAATAACCCAGGTCACCACAGCTGTCATCTCTATGGCTCCAAGAGCATTTCCATCTGCTGCTTACACTGCCCCGAAAGTCCTGTGCGCTTTGTTCGCGCTATTGGCATCACGGCCTTCCCACGAGCATGGCTGACAAAATGCTTAGAGGGGTGCCCGTGCCAAGTGGAGCTGCTTCCCTTGGAGCAGAAATCGGAATCCAGAAGAGGTTTCCTGACTGTTCCTTCCAGTGCTCCCTTTTCTGCTGTCACTGGGAGATGCATTTTGCATACCTCAAAGCAAAGCTTGGCATCTTCCATGGGTCCAAACCGACTGTGCTCCGTGGCCTGATCAGCAGCATTTACAGATAAATTGTTGTGAAATATGAGAACTAGGGAACATGTGAGTGGCATTGCTCCAAAAAACACTATGAAAATTCAATGCAACCTTAGCGGTTTATGAAGAGCCCCTCTTGGATTTTTTAAATATTACTGATCTGCCATTAATTTGCATTCCGGGGCGGGGGGGGGGGGAAATGAAATTCCTCCTTTGTGTTTCCATTTTATATGGACACCACATTAAACTGTGGTGTGTGGGTACGTGTTGTATTTCTGAAGTATTCATGCTTTTATTTATAAGCAAATTAAAGCCACTGTTTTGTTCCTTACATATTTTTTGAAAAAATATCATGACCTTTAATTAAATTTTGCATCTAATGGTTTCGTAAAACTGCACAAGGTCCCTCCATGTACCTGTCATGTACCGGACAGCTGACTGCAAGAGTAAAACTGATCCTCAAAAACTGGCACAAGTCTGACAGAGTCAGGTGCTGGAATATGGGGGGAATGAAAAGTTAAACACTTGACAACTGTTCAGGCAATGCTTTGCTCTCTGCAGCTGATTGCGAGGAGCACAAAAGGCTGATACTGATCCCAGCAGGATCCTCTAAATCCTCAGCAGCCCACATGGGTCAGGGATAAGCTGACAGTTAACTCACTTTGTGTACCATGCTCCTGAAGTTACCCTGACTCACTCACTGTCACTAATAAGACAGATTTCAAGTGCATGAACTTTGTAACCAATCCAATCACTGCTACTAAAATATATAACAGCTCTTTTTTTTTTCTTTTCTATTTGCTTTGCACTCTCGCCTGTGCAAGGAAAACCTCTGCATCACACATGGATTTGCCAAACTCCTTAATGAAAAACACTTCAAAGTATTTTTTTTTCATGCCATTAGAAATGAAGTTTAGCTCTTTAAAATCCCAGGCTCAATTCGCACACATGGTGAGAACAGCCCTCAAAAGCAGAAAGAGAGCTCGTCTTTTTCAAGAAAGGGAATGTTAATCCATGCTCTGTTTTTTTCAGAAATGTCATGATGTTTTTATTTGACAGTAAATTACTCACAGAAAGTGTTGTCTTTCCTCTTTCC
>NW_010159967.1:17162-18625 GCF_000695765.1 Mesitornis unicolor
GACATTAGATAAACCCAAGAGAGCAAGCAGACACAGAGTTAACCTTCTGGATGGGAAAGGAGGAAGCCTTCGGATTAAGCCCCATGCGTGTTAGCATTTTCTGATACTTGAGACTTGCCATGAACAAGGAAAATAACACCAATTCATTGTTGAGTTTGTATTCATTAGGTCATCTGTACCTTGGAAAAAGGCATCTGCTCTCTGGATTCAGCCCTTTCCCTCCCGTCACCCTCATCTGCCTTTTCTCTGGGTTTACATACACCTGTGCAACCCATTAAGCTCCATCGAAGCCAATAGGTGGCATCTGACAACCGCAATGCATGGGGGTCAGCTCAGCACGGAAACAGAGCTGTAATATCCTGGCCTCTAATCTTGGGGAATTTGAAAACAAAAATGTTACTAAAACCTCCATGTAAAATTAGAAGAAAACCTTCAGGTTCATCAAATCTAATATTCTATTATTCTTATTTTCCAAGGAAGAGGCAGCTGCCCATGACACACGTGTACGTAAGCCTGAATGCAGTATCAGAGCGTGCTCCTTCTCAACTGGCTTTAGGTGGGCCTGAGAATTGCAATAAGTGGAAAATATTGTGAGGAAAGATTTTTCCAAGCTGAATATAAATATTTCATATCGCAATAACACCAGTCTTATTTCTGGCCACAGACTTTTTTTCACTTTTTTTTGGCCTCCAAAATGTTTACTAGTCCTCTTTGCACATTTTGGTAGAAAAACATCTTGCAGAGATTTCATATATTTGGCAAAGCATTACCATGAGAAAAGATTACAGGACATTTTGCTGTAACAGCTTCCTCTACTTTTCTTCTCTCAAGGTCACCCAGAACAGCCAAACATAAAACCTCACCTACACTAAATCACTGCATGAGTAACCCAAACTGTGCTCTATGGAAGTTTATCTTTTTTTTTTAATCTCTGACAAGGCGTCTTTTTATTAGGTAATAAGGAAACACAGTTTATAACACAGCATTATCTTTTCTCAGCACTTTTTTTTTCCTAAGACTATATAAACGTAACGTACAACAATCACTTGACCTACACTGCACTCTGCTGTAACCACTTCACCAGAGGGATACAAATAACTGAACAGTTTTACCTCCTCTGCAACTTTCCATATTTCTTCATCATTCCACTGCCCGTAAGGATCCAAGTTCATCCGAAAAGTTCCAGAAAATATGAACACTTTCTACAAAAAAAAGATACGCAGACACAGGTAGATAGATATCCTGAAACACTGTGTAAAGCATTGTAAACTGTAAAGCATACAGAGAAAAAAATAAACTTCTGCAATCACCAGATAGTGCTTATCACAGGTTATTAAAAATTTTTAAAAATACTGTTCCAAAAGAGTAATTTTAAAACTCCTTATGTTCAATTTCTGGCAATTGTATTAATATAAACTTAGCCAAATATGTGAAATATATTCACAGAATCACAGAATCACAGA
>NW_010159968.1:0-1659 GCF_000695765.1 Mesitornis unicolor
GGGCAGCCCCTTCCAGTGCTTGGCCACTTTTTCAGTAATTTTTTCCTAATATCCAATCCAACCCTCCCCTGGTGCAACCTGGGTGAGTGAGGGCTCAATAGGACCTAGGTGTGAAGCAGCACACGCTGTTTCTAGATGCAAACTTATCTTTTTGGCCAGCTGTCAGAATAATCGTCAGAGGAAGGTCATTTTTCCCCTCCCCAGAGTGGTGGGGACATGAACCCCATTATCTTTTCCCCTTATCTCAACAGTGATTTCCCTAAAAGGGTGTGGGAACAAACATTTTTGAGACCTTTGCCTTTCTACTCAATTCGCTTGAAATGAAGTAGCAGGTAAGAGAGTTCACATAGTGATTGTATAAGCTGCTTTTTCCTGGAAAAATTGGGAGCAGTCACTCATACATGCTCATAATACTCAGATTTCTCTGTCACTGATTCTTGGCAGTTTCCTGCATCTGAGCTACTCCTGTCCCTTGGGATCACGGGGATTTCCCTGCATGGATTTGCGGGGTTGGTGTGGATACTGAATCTTTCATGATTGTACCTTGGAGCCTGCATCTACTGGCTTCCACACTGAATTTTGGTTTTCCTGCCTAAAATATATGATGACAGTAAGGACATTTAAAATACTAATTCAGTCCTTTACCTTGCAGATTATTTGAAATTAAATCTCTTAGCGTATTAAAGTTACAAGATATCACCTCATAAATCTCTGTCTAGATTTCATTAATAGTTGATTGTGCTTGGTTTCAATTATTTTTTCATCAGTACCCCAGGGCACTGTTCAGCATCCTACTATTTACAAAGAAAATTATCTGAAACAACAAAGAGTTACTGGCTTTTATTATAAACAAATCTGTTAAACTAGCTGATGAATCACCGCAGAGATTTTGTCCAATTTCATGATTAATTGTACTGTAGTTAGACAAATCAGTGCATGCTAGCACATACTTCTTCTCCAAAGCCTGTAGCCCACAGGCATTTCTAATCTCAAGCTCCCAAGCCATTTCAAAGTTTATTTTGTTATTTTGAAGACTCTTATCCTGTTCTGGCAGAGACCTGAACCAAAAAAAAATCCACAGTTGGGGTGCAGCTGGTGGAAATATCTCTGGAGGCTCATATTGCTCAACCTGTTCATTTTGTGTATGAGTCTGGTGAGCGTAAATAAATAAAAGCAAATGTAGGTTTTACTGTAACCACATTTTACTGCATCTTTATCACAGACTGGCTTTGATTCCAGAGCAGGTCCTCCAGCCTCTTCTTCTGGCACAATAGTGACCATTTCCTGTGGTTAGCATGCAATGAAAGCCAAGGCCATCATCCCTCATGCGTGTCCCTGTCGCAGCTGTGGACAGCCAAAATACCTACAGGTCATCTGGACTTGGGGTATAATTCAACCCAAACCCAAACAGCACAGAGCATCCCTCCACAGAGACAACACAGCCTGGCTTTTTCTTTCCTAAGTGCAAAGATAATTTTGCCATGTGAACCTTGGTGTTACTCTGACACAGTCTTGCTCAAAGATTTCCAAGAGCATCAGGCCAAGGCCAATTGTATGAGGTTCAACAAGACCAAGGGCCGGGTCCTGCACTTGGGTCACAACAACCTCATGGACACTACAGGCGTGGAGAGGAGTGGCTGGAGAGCACCTGGAGGAGAA
>NW_010159969.1:0-8521 GCF_000695765.1 Mesitornis unicolor
AACCGAGCGATTCTGTGATTCTGTGATTTGTGGAAGGTAAAAGGCCAAAGATGAATTTATAAAACATAAAATGCTACATACAAAAAAATACAATATTCATACTCACTACATACAAAATAAATGTGGGCCAATTCATGTTTTCCACAAAATTTCCTTACCTTTATGTGTTAACAAAACAGAAAAGTTTTCTTGACGAATTAATATGGCAGTTAAACTGAATGATGATAATGTAATTTAGACAGTCAATGTAACATGATGGAAATTTACCTCTCCCATCTTACTAATGAATTTAAGGGAGGCGAGGGAGGGGAACCCAAACAAATACAGTTGTCAGCTATAATGTTATTTACATATGGTCATGTGTATAGGTTATTATTATACATATTGTTAGTCATGTAAAAGCTGGTATACAGAGATCAACTAAGAAAGTGAGCAAAGCATCACAGAGAGTCACCAGCAGCCCTGATAACAGAACCCAGATTTTCTATGAGCCTTAGAGTTTCCATAGCCATTTTACCATGGATGCCCAGCCTCTGGGTGTCCATGGTACTGAAAACCAGGCACTGTAAACAATTTATAACAGAATAGCTTTTGATGATAATACAGTGACAGAAAGCAAAGGCTGGAGGAACAAAAATTAGAGACCATGCTGCTGAGAGAAGGTGGGAGCAATACATGCCTGCTTGTAGCAAAAAGCCTTCACTATTTGCATGAAGGCCCCTGAGAGATGCACTCTACAATGCTCATCACAGCCATGGGTTATGAAATGTGCTTTCTGTTGAAGACAAACACCTTTTGATAATGCTGTTCCATTACAGGTACAACTAACATTAAAGGCTCTTTCGGGAAACCTCTTATGTCATGCTTTTATTTCATTCCAGTTGGCTGAATCTTTCCTACTGGAAGTAGGTCTGAAAGAAGAGTAGGTGTTTGATCTTGCTCTGATTAAAGTCAATGCAAAATTGGTTTTGAGTTTAGCGGCACGAGTTCAGTCTATAGAGAGAAGCCATTTAAGCCCTTCCAGCACATTTAGAATATTTCCAATGTGGAACTCAGAAAGTGAAAGCTTACGGGTTTTTACCTGAACTTCCTTTTTGCTAGGCATTCAGTAAGCATCCGGAGATTGCTTTGACATGCTATTATTCACTTAAAGTTTGGAGTTTAATAGAATGAAAAGCCAGGAGCAGTAAATTAGATAATCTTACTGTGCTTTAAATACTCTCTGAATATTAATCCCAGAACATAAGGCCATAGTGTGGTATTCCAATGGTGACCTATAAACTGCTAGTGACCCACTGTTTCAAAGAAAGTGTGCAAAGGATAACTAAGAAAACCCTAAGAGATTAACTATATTAAAATTGAAATTGTTAATTGTTGTCTGGGATTACAGCTGACTGTGTCTTTTCTATATAGTTGTCAAAGGAGGTAACTACTGAAATTAAGTACAGTATCAGCAAGAAATGTTTGGTTTTTGGGGTTGGGGTTTGGTTTTTTCCCATGAACATAAAAATCTCCAATTGACCTATGGGCTTTCTTACCTAAATTTCCTTTTGAGTGTCTTCTTCATCTGGCTGGTGTAATTTCTTTTTTCTTAATTACCTAGTAATTTTAAGTTATCTTCTGCCTTTTTTTTAATGACAACAGAATGTACGCTTATGTAAGCAGACGACTGTTTATATTTATCAAAGCAGTAAGTGTTTGGCATGAAAATTTGGATTTTATCTAAGGCTGGAAGTACAACTAAAATTTTGAAAGACTATAGAAACAGTGAGAGAGCAAATTCTCGGATGTAGGTTAGTGTTTAAAGAGGCTACAATCTAAGCTGTAGAAGGCAATTCAAAGGAAAAAGAAAACAAATTATAGCATCAATGCTGGATAGTCTGTAAGTACCTAAGGTTTTTCAGGTAGAGTTAATATATCTAAAAATCTGCCAATGTGGATACAATGAGGCAACACCCAGATTGACCGAACTAAATATTTTGTTGTCAGATCTGTGAATTCCAAATATGTTTAGCAACAAAGTGGTTGCCCCTGTGAGAGGATTTATCATAAAAGTAGATTTTAGGAATATATAGCATGTGCTGACTGCACTTAGTACAGTATGAAGCACCAGCCATCAGCATTTTTGCTTGGAGATGGACGAAGGTAGAGCCAACCTTCAGTAGAGGACTCCAGCACAGTGGTGTGCAGCATTCTGCTGGGACAGAGCACAGCACTGTCCAGGGAGGAACATGCGTTTATGACCTGTCACATAATGATCATAATGCATGTCCTTTTACTTACCATGTGAAGAATTAAAGCTTTGAATCCATTGTATTTATTCAGTGAAATCATATTGGACAATGGGTCTGGCATCACAGACACTTGGACTAGATGATCTTAAAGGTTCGTTCCAACCCAAACCATTCTATGATTCCATGACTTAGTGCCTTTTCTTGAAGCTAGTGCGGTTTCTGTATGACAGGGAACCCAAGATCTGTGATGCAGAAAAAAGAGAGAGACTTCAATTTAAAGGAATCATAATGTAGTAGCATATTTTAAATCATTCTGGCATGTGTGTGCTCTTAATTTTCTGGGTTCCGTTCCAATACTATTATCTGCCCAAGGATTTTAATGCAAAAGCAATTTTAAAAGAAAGGTATAGAATCTAGGGCAAAAATTCTGGTTGTTAACCTCTAATCCACCTCCTATATTTAAATTTTAAAAAAGACTTTTTTTTAATGTAAACAAATGCATAGAAGCTAAAGGAGACGTGAATTAAGTTTTAAACTGTAGTCTCACAGACATGTTTGCCTCAAGATTGCAGGTATGATCAAGTCCAGGAGAGAAAGATGCGTCTATTGGTTGTTTCCTATTGATCAGCATAGGTCTTCTCCTCCATAACTAGCACTATTTGCCTGTCCCAGCACATCGTTGCAAGTTCTATTCCAAGAAGCTCAATATATTACAGAATTTAGGTGTGCAGCTTCTTCATGAAGTCTGCCTTGAGAGTAGGTACCCTAAACCTAATATCCTTTATGAGTCTTTACAGAGAACTGTGGCATATTTAGAAACAAATTTCTCATTTGTCACGTTACAGATTTCTTTTATAATACTACTTAGATGTGGAAACATGGCATTAGGAAGCTTTTGTACAAAATAAAACAAAAATATGAGAGAGGAACATAATTTATTGGTTTTGTATTATTAAAGAGCCTAAGGTCTCTGCAATGAGAATACCCCTCTCCAAGCACTTAATTCTTATGTAATAAGTAAAACTGATTTTGAAATAAATTTGACAAGTTGAAATAAAGAACTAATCATTGTAAAGATTGTTATACACTTCTGTTGCAGTGACTAGATTGAGACTTAAAACCAATCAAAAATTACGAAGTGCATGATCCTGCCCCAAATCTTTATCCTAATTCCACAGCATTCAGAGGGCCTGAAATCACTGTCTGCAGATTATGTGCAGCTTTCATTAGGTTAATAGAAAATTTTCACACCTAGTGTAATGAGACTTAGGGTGCACAGCTTCAGTTCTGCTTATATTTTGTAATGTTGTGTTATCATGTGATAGTTCATGATTCTTTCCCTTGGCACCAGCTGCTTCTGTATTCTATTTATACAAGTCATGCTGTGTAATCCAGAAAGATTCTGTTGTCTTTGCTTCTGTTCGGAAAATATAAATTAGTTTATTGTGAAACCAGAATACAGATCAGCACCCCACATAAGATGCAATCTGAATTCCAAGCGTTAATGATATTAGGTTTACGAACACTGGCAGGATATGTCAAAAGATAGACTGCTGCCTGGGCTCTCTGAAACAAATTACTGAACCCCAGAATGCTAGCATGAAATCCATAGAAGCTTTACCATGGTTTTTGTAAAATGTCAAATTATGCCTGAAGAAAGATGGACAGCTGTAACTCATAAGCACAGTAGGAACAGATGAATCACAAGGTCAAATTTCATTCTGGAGTACAACACTAAGTTTTAGTTTTGTTTCTTTTTTATCTCCACCTTTATTTCATTTTTAACTTCACCTGAAGATTAAAAAATAATGACATTGGATTTTCAAGCTTATGCATGGGCATCCGTAGAATGAAAGGGCCTTCTCAGTAGTATCTCTCTTTTTTTCCTCATGATTTATAATTACAGATTTTTTTGTAGCTATATCAGTGAAGATGGCTTAGGAGAGTAAAACTTTTGGGAATGGCTAACATAATTTTGAAGGAATGGAATTCAGGACCAATTTTCATGCAAGTTTTTGTGTGCAAAATCTAAACATCAGTTGTACAGAATAAATTTACAACAGCTCTAGCAACCCTTGGGAAAAAAATCTGTAAAAATTATATGAGTTGCAGAGGCAATGTCACAGGAAAAAAAAAACCACAACAGATTATGTTTAAGCCCTTAATTTAAGGGTAGTTAATGAACTAAGTAGTCATCATCTGATACTTTGGAAAGCTTAGATTAGATGAGTTGACCTCCACATAGGTCTCAGAAAATGATATATTCTTACTGCCTTTTAGTTTGTTCGGTTGGTTTTTTTTGGCAACCTCTGCCAAGACAAATGAATGAATTCAGGGACTCAAATATTCCTTGATCCTTCAGATACTGTTTCAGGAATGCTGAATCTAATGTTAGATCCATGTGTCTGGGGCTTGGCACAGAATCTGGATTAAGAGTAAGGTTCAAGCACAGCTTTTCAATTAACTTGATCTATCAGCAAATCTTGAACCCATAGCAATGAAAGGAATGGCTTTGCAATTGGGGGATGTCTGAGCATGGAAGGAGGTTGCATCTTCTTTCAGGTGATGTGCTGTTCTGCGAGGTTAACTTATTATCTGCTACATTTTGGAAACTAGGGATGGGCTGCCTCTTTCCTACCTTTGTCTACCTAAAATGTAATTGTATATTTTAAGCTAGTTATCACAGGCTTTCTCTATAGTAGGTGTAAATTTTCAGAGAATGGTTCTTCTTCAGTAAGTTCTTAAAGATGACTTAAAGTGCTCCTAAGGGTGCTTTCCAGCACAAAGTCCAGCTTTTGAATGCCTAAGATCAGCTGAACCTCAGCCTGAAAAATGAACAGTAAATCCAGTGTAGCTGTTTTTAATCCAGAGTTGCTGTCTTTGTTGCTAACAAGTGAGAGCTAGGTATGGAAGTAGCAGAGGAACCTGATCTTCTCTTACATCGGGAGGGACTTTGCTCTTCTAGTCTCTGTCTGAGATCCATCTGCTTCAGAGGTGCAGGAAGAGAGGTTGCCAGTGAAGACTCAGAAAAAACCCAACTTGTTGAGTACCTCAACCTTCTCTTTGTCTGTTTTTACTGGTTTACCAGTCATGTTCATTGGGTGGGTACACTGTCTTTGACCTTTCTTTTATGGCTGACGTACCTGTAGAATCCTTTCTTATTTTTTGCATCCTTTGCCAAGTTCAGGTCCAGCTGTGCCTTGGCCTTCCTGACTCCATTCCTACACAATTGGACAGCATCCCTATACTTTTCTCAAGTTGCCTGTCCCTGCTTCCACTTCCATTTCCTTTTTATCCTTTAGTTTGACCAGCAAATTTTGACTCAGCTATGCTAGTCTCTTGCTTTTCTTTCCTTATTTCTTACCTTTGGGGATCAAGAGCCTTTAATCCAGATTCTTTAATATCAGAAAGACATTGGTATATTGGAATTGTTGAGGAAAGTGGAAAACAAAAATAGTCTGGCATTGAAGTTTAGTATAAGTCAGTATATATAGCTAGTGCTAAAATAATATGCAAAATATAGCCACTAAAAAGGCTTTTTTTGGACAGCTTTGGAAGGTAGAATAATTCAGCTTTTTCACAAAGGCATTTGCTCATTAATTTATACATAGAAGGTTTATTTAATTAATTTCATTGAGTATATCTGTACAATGAATGTAGATATTTTTAAAATGGCTTATGTAAATGTTGCAGAAAAAAACAATGACGGTATCAGTTCTTCAGAGACCTGGAACTAGCTTAGACAAAATTATCAAGAATTTTTTGTGAGAAATAATGTCCTCTAGAAGAAAAGAGCTATATGGCTATATTTATTTGTTTATTATTCTGTGGTGCTTAAAATCCAAAGCCTATATCTTATAGTTGAATGTCAGCCAAGAAATGAAAGTGCTGTGAGAACGAAAACGCACATTATATCGTGTTCTAGCTCAGAATATTAACTGTCCCTTAAATAGAAATTTAGGCTCTTTACTCAGTTAATATTTGATTGTTCTTTTGATATGTTATTTGCCAAAGCACTGTGTATTGCATTCTCTAGACATTAAATGTCTGCATAGGAAAAAAAATAATCAGTATTTCTGTAATTTGTTGAATAGTGATTTCTTGATTGTCTCTTGTTCTTTCACGCTTGTAAATGACATCACGTATGTCCTTTATTTCAGGTCTTTTAGGCTGAATTTAGCATCCATTCACATATTTGTAAGACAAATCTATGTCTTGCATTTTGTCTAAATATTTTTTCTCACTGACCAATTTTTGTAGTAATGTTTGGACTATGATTCAGAGGAGTAGTAGGTATACTTCTGAAACAGTTGTCATGGTGTCACTCTTTATATGATAAACTTCCTGAAGTTCCAAAAAGTTACCTCTGCTGAGCTTTTCCTGCTGCGAATCAAGACCCTGTTAACAAGATTTCTTCCAGTCTCTATTACTACACTACCTTCTAAGGAAGATAAGATCTAAGCTATAAAGATCCTCAAGGATTAAAATCAGCAACATCAATTACTCTTTACACTAGTCCAGAGTTAAGTGTAGTTTAATCCTTGTAACCACCTCTCCTTAACAAGTGAGTCACACATTTTGTATCACATGGAAGGTATGAGTCTTCTTAAGTGTAGCACTAGACTAGAGCCATCACATAAATCTAGTCCAGCTGGACAAGAGTATGAGTAATTTTTTTTTTCTCAAATTAGTGCACAACTTTTTTGTATTATTTCAGGAAAAAAAAATTGTTTAGTAACAACAACAACAACAACAACAAATTATTTGGTTTGGTTTTCTTTCAGTTTAGAAGTATTTTTTAAACATACTAATCATGACTGTAATGTCCTTTGAAAGAGTATACCGTATATCATATACTATGTCCGTATCGCTATCTGTCTCTGATGCTAAGTGGCTCACATTAACAGTACTTATGCCTAAAGCCTTTTGTGGCAGATGTGCTTGTAAAAGGATTGCTGAAACTGTCTAGAACAGACCCAAAAGCAAATAGAGCAAGGAGAATGATCAGAAGTCTAATATTGGAGGCTGCTTTTATTTAGCAAAATAATTTACCTAGTAATGTGCAAATACATTATTATGCAATATAACAAGTGGTCATAAGTTCTTGAGTTACAACTCTATTGAACTACACTTCAATAACTAATAAATAATAGCAAAATTAAACATAGGTTAATAATAACCTAAACATAGGTTGATAATTTGCACTTAGCAATTCCTTTCTCTTTTTTTTTTTTTTTTTTAACCTTCTTGTCTCAGCCCATGTAAATTTAATTTCATTTACAAGTTCAGCCTTCCAAAGGTACTTATGTCTGGCCATTGACTGACGAGGAGGCTTAGGCAACTAGTCTTCTACCTTAAGTAAGAAAAGCTGAATACAGAAACTAGTATTTTTGTTTTGTTCCCTTTCACAGTGTTCTCTCATAATCCAGACCATTCTGTTACACAGGGCACTGTAACTTATTTCCTTGACAATGCAGAGAAAGTAATTTTTGCAGAAGCTAGAAGTGGGATGACTCCAATGCAGTAAAGAGTTCAGCATCTTTTAAGAAAACCTCATTCTGAGCACACTAATTACCAACCAGATCATGTAAATATATTTGTCTAATTCTCTCACTATAGCTGCAAACTGTAGGCTTCTATCTCAGTAGTTAGTGCTGGCCTAATAATTTGGCAAATGGCATGCTGGTCCCTTTCCAGTAGAGTTTGCCAGCTCATATGGCTACCACCCACTCCCTTCCTCTTTACCCCACCTTGCACCTCCTGGATCTTTTTAGAACCCTCACATCCCCCAGAGCTCTTGGAAGGCAATATATTTAGAGAAAGGACAATTTCATGTTCCAGAAGATTTTAAAACTGTAGCCAACTATGGCTTAGCTGGCATGCCGAAGTTTGCAAGAGCATCTGTCTATAAAATATTCTGTCTCTACTTCTTACTGATCTTTGTTGGAGGCTTTGAGGGGAAGTTCTTCTACAAACTAAAAAAAAAAAACAACCAACTTTAAAAAAATCCTTAAAGTATTTGAAACTTGGTAGAAAATATATTTTGCTGGTACCAAAAAAGACCATTGCAAGGCTACTACTTTATGTTCTCTCCATTGCTCACAATGACTGATTCTAAGAAATTGTGCCCTCAACAGAAAATTTCCAATAGACTCTTTTCAGGATGAAAGCTCTGAAATAAGGACTGTTTAATATCTGCAGTAAGAGTAACACTTTTGGTGTCCAAAAATGTATTATAGAATCTGAAAGTTCAAGTAATAAGCATCACTAAAAATAAATAAAATATA
>NW_010159970.1:0-4960 GCF_000695765.1 Mesitornis unicolor
TCATTGATGAATATATTGAATAATACTGAATGAGTGAGTATTGAATAATACATGAATGCGTAGTTTACAGTGAATATGTTATATTGTTACTGTCTTTTTTCTTTTAGTGTTCATCATATTTCAGTAATTTAAATTATATGTATATATTTTTCACTGTTTCCCAACTAAATGGAAAGGACAGGAATCTATATTTTTGCTCCCTCTATCTCTAACTTGAATACAAGATGTTCAGGAAGTTCTGTTGAGCTTGCAACAATCTATTGAAAATTAGCTCATTTGTATGAGCTGAATCAAGCACCAAAATGTTAGGTGTGTTCCTTTTCCCAGCATCATTGCTAATCCATACTTTTGGTAACTGAAGAGAAGTGATGTATAATGAAAATGTCTACTGTGCTGTGTATCATTAGCTAGTCCTTATTACAGTCAGCCATCTATTCATCCTTTCTGGATATACTCATGAATAAGATGCATAACAAACTGATGTTCTGTTTTTTCCTCATTAAGAATCTGATATCTTGTTCAGCAACACTGAAGAGGAAACGATTTGCGTTGAGTTCTCAGTGTGCATTTTATAACCCATAGAAAATTAAAAATAAACAACAATATGACAGTGATTTCATATACTTTCTTCATATAAATTAGAAATGTTTCCAAAAAGTATGTCAGACAAACCTGGTGTATGTATGCTAGAAAATAGCCTAGCAGCAGTGTGAAGGCTTCCTTTATAAGTGATCCATAGTATATCTGATGAACTAACGTACATCAGACATATATTCTTCACTTAGTTCTTCAGCGTGATACAATTATTCAGGTTCTCCTCAAATCTCTCTGCTTTAAATGTTCATTTTTAGTAGGCTTTCCAGTTCAACAGACTTCTAGTTTAGAAGTAAACATTTTTCAGTACATTCGATGGAAGGTTGGAATGATCAGTGACTGAGAAGGAGGCACAAGATTTAGTTCAGTTCCTATCATATCAGGAAACCCATTCACAATAGTTTAGCTGTGGTTCCTTTCTGATGCTTTTATTACTCTGCGTGTAGTACAAGCTCTTTAAAACAAAAGATATTTTTAGGGTCTGTTGGATTTTTTTACAGCACCTAACTCCAAGGAACCCCAGAGTTACTCTGTGATACCATTAACAAATACGAAATTTCTATAAATGTAGGTGTTAGATGACTAAGATTTTCTTGGTAACCAATTGAAATTGCATTACTATTCAAATAAATGTCTAGCCTTTTAATTGGAGATCATGACAGTACCTGCTATCCTCACTTTTTAGATGCAGATATACTGTTATGTGGAAAATTAAAATTCACTTGCCTACTTGAGAATGATTTCATACGTGAAACAAGGCCTATTAAAGAAAGTAGGAAAAAAAAAGCTAAAAGAAAATGGAAATTATTTACTGTGTCTCTTTAGAACTTTCTGATTAACAGCATATGTTATGTTGTGCGAAGATGTGGAGGGTGTTAATAGTACTTCACACACTCACTGTGAAGCTCTTGCAGGACCAGATTCTCATTCACTCTACATTAGACCAGTAAAATCTGAACAGAACTTCTAGTTTATCCTTAATGTCTCCTTTTTTCCAGACTGAATCTGTTAGCAAACAGATCTATTGAAAATTCTCAAGATAAATAAAATATTTATGATTTTTCTGATAGTCAACCATGTGGTTCTAGTTCATATATGCCCTGTAACGCATAGCTAACAAAACTATAAGTTGTTGTCAATAATTGCAGTACAGCTACCTCAATCTAGAATTACTTATTGAAACATAATCTCTTTGGGCTTGGAGAGTGTTTCTCAGTTTAAAAAAAAAAATACAAAAAAAGATCTGTTATCTCGTTTTACACATAAAAACTTAAGTGATGTTTTTAAGAATAACTCTGTCAATCAGTGCTAATTGTCCAGACAGAATTACGTTTTCCTTTCCACACTATGTGTGCCTGTGTCACTATTGCAGAATTCAAACATAACAATTCTGTATGTAGATGACTAGTACAAGGACATGGTTTTTTAATAACTATTTGAGAAGGATCAAAGAATGCACAGTAAGTTACATGGAATTGGTATTGAACAACAAAGTTTTCTTGAGGCACAACAGGACTTTCAGCTGGTACCACATATACCAGGCATCTGAGTTACTTTGTGTGTGTGTGTGTTGGGGGGGCAGGGGGAGAAGAATAGAGAAAGAAAACCAAATGGAGAAATTAAGTTGTATTCAGTCAAACCTACAATGCAGCTGCCTATTTTTCAGTTACTTTGTGCAATGCTTTGAAGCACAAATGCTAAACACAGAAGGCCTGGCAATTTTGAAGCACATCATATAAGAGAGTTAAGAAAATAGGACTGTGGTTTGATTAGGCTGCAAATGTGTCTTAATTTTACCACCAAATATTGCCAATATATACATACATACATACATACATACATATATATATAAAATATACCACTATATTTATTACACTACTGTATCAAATACTACACAGAAACAGGAGGGAAACTGCCTTCAGTATTGCTTTCTAAGTTTTTACTGTGACTCTTGGCCCAGCCTTCTCCATATATGGGAATGAGATGTGGGAAAATAGAGAAAAGGAACTGATATCCTGTGATGTTATAAGGTAGGAGCCAAAACTCTGTTCTTTTTAATAATTTGCCTGCAGATTTGATTTATTCAAAGATTAATGTCTTTGTTGAACAAGTGAGACTGACAATTCATTCAGTTAATACCCCATGACTGATGAGAGCTAGATTAATAGTATTTCCTTCTTTAATTTTGGCCAGACTCTCATCTAAACCCAGGATATGATGGAGAGTCATATTCCATGCACATCTTCCTTCATCTCATTTGACTATGTCTTTCTGTAGTTTGTCCACTTAAACTTGGCTTTCTTCCTTATGTCTTCTTTACTATGTTTCAGTTTCATCTAGCTCTTATTCCTGCTTTGTGTATTTCCTTTATTTTTAACTTTATCAAGATTTTAGATATAGTTTCTACAATTAGCATGGCTTTTCCCTCCTCAAAGGTGTCTAGATGGATCTCTCCCTCAGTGCCAACTCTAAATCTCATTTCATCAAAAAAAAGAATATACATATTTATATGATATATTGTTACAATGTAAATAATGTAGAATGGTAGTAGCACAGAGAGGACATTTTGCAGAAAGCACCATTTGTCCAGGCCTATTTCTTTGTAACAATGTTCTGATCATCATAATGGGATGGATATCTTGAACTACTAAAACCAGTGCATTTTTACAATTAGCAGGAGGAGTAAACAGCAAAGGAGTGCACCATCCTGATTTTTAACTCATTTACTTGTAATCAAAATAAAAGCGCAGACTTCTCAGCATGCTGAAGACTTAATTTTAATAACTGATGTTTACTTAATGGTTGTAACTGCAGCTTCCTAAGAGACTGGCAGTTTATAATATGCTAGCATTCCCAGCTGTTATCATTCAAATAAGAAGGAAGACTAAGAAATTAACACTGAGAAAACTACTTAGCCACATGGTAACACATAGGCTATAAACTCGAATATAAAAGAGCAGAACAGTGATTAGAAGACAAACATTTTCCCCAGTATGAAACACATTTGCAGGTATAGCTGGTTTTTATATTGTGCTTACAAGGCCTTCACAGTAAAATCTTTTCAGGTTCCTAATACCCACTTACTAATATTTGCAATGTAAAACTATAGTACATTTTTTGTAAAAAAAAATCTGAGCAGAATTGATTGATTGGTAGTTATTAACCTCATTTTGTCAAAGCCAAAATTGACACGATTCTATTCAGATCTTCACAGAAATTACAGTACCAAATGGTATTGTCAGATGCAATGTTCTGTAGAAGAATTACATTATGTTTATTATAGTTATTTAGAGGAATGAAGAAATGATACAAAAATCATATTCAGTAAGGCATTCATCAGGCTGCAACCTTTTGTGCCCAGCTTCACACTCACAAATTTTTGCACTCAATGTGTATATTTTGCCATTTCTCTATTCATCTCCAACTACTTTCAAAGGAAAAGCAAGTTTCTGTTACCTTATCTATTAAATAGGCAAACAAAGGCGCAAAGTGGTAAAAATTATTCATCTGAGCGATGGTGGTATTTGAAGCTCTCAGTGAAGCAAGGCGATGTGCCAGCCACCAGAAAACTAGGTCTCATCTATCTCACCCTAGGTAGTGGCAGAGCATTGCTTTTCAAGGTACTTGATGTGTTTCAGTCTTTCTCCATCCGCAGAGCCAGTATTGCTGGCCTGAGAATTGCTGGGAATTAGCTGCCCCTGGGTTCCCAGTGGGGCACCTGACAGTATAAATCTCTACCATAGATCACTGTAATTACACCAGGATCACCATGAATAATGTGAAATTCTACTCATGATATCCAAAATATGTATATGCCATTAAAACTATCCACGCTTGGAATCAGGGAAGCAGGCCAGGCCTCCACATTAATGGCTGAAGGTGACCTGTCCAAGGAGAATGTAGGCAGAGCCAGCCAAGGGTAAGCATGGAGCAGGGCAGAGAGGGGCAGCTGCTTCTGACCCCTGAGCACAGTTACTTCCCCTGCTCGCAACCCAGAAATGAGATTTCTTTTGCGGAGTCAGGCATCTAGAAACATTCCTTAGGATGTTATTTTGAAGTGCTTCCAGTGGAGGTACCTTCTGCCTCTGCTTTGTTGAAATTATGCTTTTATGAACAATGGGAAGCAAACAACACTACCAGGAGAAAGGACAGGTATATGGATGAGTGTAGCCCAGTAATTATTAGTCAGGGAATGACTGACATCTTCATTTCTGTTTCCTCCCTCAAGACTGCCTCTCTCCTTTTTCTTTTCCTTCTCCCTTTTTTCACTCAAATTGCTATATGTTATCGCCTCAAGGTAGTGGTGAAGTAAATATGAAAAAAGCCTGCATTATTATGTGCTGCCATCCAGCGAGATCTGGACAGG
>NW_010159971.1:0-1387 GCF_000695765.1 Mesitornis unicolor
CTCCTGACATTCTGTGATTCTGTGAAACCCACTGTTTCACTCTGTGAGTTGTGTTCACTGCTTCGTGTGTTACTTAGGAGGTGCTGTTTCCCCCCGCGTGTGCTTTTCCCTTGAGAAAAGGATTATTTGCAATGGTTTTATTCACAGGAGGGGGTATCTCATGGTTTGTTGTCTCCTTCCCCGCTCTTCACTGTCGCAATATTGGAAATGCCACGTATGGCACATCCCGGGAACCGGTTGGGTACTTCCAAAGCGTGGTTAAAACCAAGCCATGGTGGCTGTGGGATATTTGCTGCTGCTGAGGTTGGTGGCTTCCCCCTGTCTGTACCTGCTGGGGTTGTGATGAATTGGGATGTGTGTGGTTTGCTTTTTGGAGGAGTTGCTTTTGTTGCTCGTAGCTGCGAGACGTGGGGGCTTGGGGTGCGTTGGTCAGAGCCTGGTTGGTGAATTAGGCTCAGCTTTATTTTCCATGGGGTTTATTCCCAGAATGGGTTGGGTCAAGAAGGGACCTGCAGAGATCATCCGGTCCAACCCATCTGCTGCTAAACGTGGTTCCTCAAAGCCCAGCTTGACCTTGAACGCTGCCAAAGGGGCATTGCTTCTGAGCTGGAGCTCCACGCTGGCTGTCGGAGGTTGGGTATCGATCTGGGGAGCCAACTTGATGGTGCTGATGGTGTTTACTGGAGTTTTGACTGCTCAGTCACGCTCTGCATCCCAGAGCTCAGCTTCTTGAGCACTTCAGCAAACCCAGCTCGCTTTGCCTTTTTGGGTGCTCAAACTGGGGCCAGTCCTTGTCCCCGAGCTCAGAGCTGCTACCAGGATCCATGCAAGGTCTTCAGCTTCTCCTCAATTTAATGTATTTCGACCCAGACCTTGGTGGATCTTTGTATCATGGGAGCAGAAGAAACTTCCTCTCTTGGTGCTGTTGCTGGAGCCATAGCGGTGGAGCCCGTACAACCAAACCTGGGGTGAGCGAGAGAAGACCCCGAGATCGTCCGAGGGTGAGGACCTTCCCAAATACTGGATATGATGGATGAGTGGCTAGAGCTGCCAGGCAGAAAGGGACCTGGGGTGTTGGTGGCAGCAATGCCCATGAGGCAGCAATGTGCCCTTGAGCCAAGAAGGCCAAGGCCATCCTGGGGTGGGTGAGAAGGGGTGGTTGTAGGGCAGAGAGGTTCTCCTGCCCCTCTGCTCTGCCCTGCTCACACCACAGCTGCAATGTTGGGTTCAGTTGTGGGCCCTCAGGTCAAGAAGGACAGGAACTGCTTGAAAGTCCAGCAGGGCCACGGAGATGAGGTGCGGATACAGCAGCCATGGTGAGACAGTGGCCTTGCCATGTTTCCTTACCATATAAGTATTATCACTTGGAGAAGTGACCACTGTGGAG
>NW_010159972.1:0-3101 GCF_000695765.1 Mesitornis unicolor
AAAATAAAATAAAATAAAATAAAATAAACTTGCTTCTAAATGTTGGCTGGGGAGCATCTCAATCCAAAGTGCTGGCCATGGTGCTTCCTAGCAGCATGCTTCCTAGCAGCATCTCATTTCCACAGCCCACATGCGGCAGGATTTATGGGTCCACACTGAACAATCCAATAGCTATAGCTGTTTGGCTCCATGAAATAAGCTACAGACAGTTTTCTAACCCCGTGTCCAACTGGCATAACATGTCTTGTGTCCATACAGCTGAACTTCCTTACCTTATATCTCAGGTATCTTGGTGCTGGGTCTCAACTTGCTGGGTCAGTCTCCTGAGCTTGAAAGCCTGGTTTGAAAGTCATGGCCAGGCTCTCTTCAATCTCCTTGCAAATCCACTGATTAATTAGATTGCCCTGGAGCTTGAAACTCCCTTCTCCCACATGGACATGGCCCTTCTGGACTGTGGCTGAACTCTTCAGGGCTGCATGATAGATACAGCACATAAGATACCCACCAAGACAGCTTTTGCAACGGGTCTCTGAAGGCACCATTAGTCTGGTTGCCTCCCTGTTGACCTACAACACTTCACTCACTACCACAGGACAAACAGACAGCAGCTCCTGTAAGCCAGGAAGACGGAGTCACTCACCAGCCTTTGCACTGTGCATTGAACATCTGGTTGTTGATAGGAGAATGAATAAGCTAGAGGGCTGATGTGAACCAGATTGTTTGCACTCTGTCCAAAAAATTCATCTGAAAGCTTCCAGTATTGGCTTTTGGCTTATCTTTCACACATAGCCTCTCTGGGCACTTTCTGGGAAACCAGGAGAAGTACGGATTTGCACCAGCTGAGAAGCAGGATTTGTCAAGTTCATCGTGCTTTGCTGTCAGCTGAGCAGACAGGTTTGAGCTTGATTAAGGACACACTCCTCCATGTCATTGGAGCAAGGAAAGGCACTCTCCCAGGCTCCAAAGCAAGGTGAGCAAGAAGGGTCAGGAAAAAATGGACTGTGAAAAGGACCCTTCTTCCTACAGGGGCTGCGGTAGGAACCCAGAGTGGGTGGGAGAGAAGAGGCAGAGGCTGGCTTAGGAGCCGTGTACAAAGCCCTGGCTGATGTTATGCCTTGTTCACTGCGACCAAGGGCTGGGATTCAGCATTTGCATCTGCCCTGTCCACACTTTTGCTAGACCCTGTGGATAACCACAGAGAAAAGTCTGTCCAGGAGGTTGCTATTGAATCCTAATCCCTCTCTGAAGGTAAGGCAGGGTTTGTTATTTAAGCCTTCTCCCTCAAAAACAAGAGAATAAAAAAGTCCTGACCCAGTAGGAAGAAATCCCAGATCTGCCACCAAGTCTCCATCTCATTCATGAAAAAGTGGGTCACAAATTCTGCACAAGCCTTAATGCAAGGCAACACCCTTTTCCCCTTCTTGATGTTTTTTGACACATTAAAATGACAAATTTGAGAACGGATAGATTGTTTTTAAAAAATATTTTAAAATTTACTTAAGCCCTGACTGGGTGATGTTCAGCATTCACAAATACCTCTAAATAGGAAAGCTGGAGTATCTCTCTCTTTAACTGGCCATCCTTGGTGTGACTTACAAATCTCAGGGCCTCTGGAATGACCACTGAGAAAATGGGCTTTCAAAAATGAGTGCCCAGGCTCCTCCTAACTGAGGCATAAAAGGAAACAATTCAGAAAAAAATCCATAATGGACTGCTGAATTTATCAACAGCACTAGCTGCGCTATCTGCAGAGGACAAGAGGCAGAGCCTATCTGTAGCACTAAGGCCATCACATTCTGATCCTTGGTGCCCAGCACTGATGCTCTTCCTTTCTCTGCTTTGTCTTCCACACAGATATATTTTGTTCCTTGGATATTAATGCTTGTTTATAATGACTTCTCAAGAAGAAACCTTGGCCCAGAATCTATATTATCTTACTCTGGCCTATAAAAACTGATAAAGGGGGTTTTATATAGCAAAGAGAACAATACCTTCCCTTTAGCATTGCATAGTAAAGATACTGAATAGACATGGCAAGAAATCATGAGATTCCTTTACAGCAAGGACGATTCAGGTAAGACATTAAGAAAAGCTTGCTAGCAGAGAACAGGACTCTGGAATCAGCTGTCTGAGGTCTCTGTAGTCTTCAGCATTGCTGGTCATTAAGCAGCATATTTTTAACTAGGCATTTAAGGCATGTTTCTGCTGAGAATGGCACAGTTATAGTTGATCCTTTCTTAATCCAGAAAGACAAGCCAAGTAATGTTTCAAGATGCTTTCAGGTTTATTTCTCTATAGTTTCACAAATGGCCTTTGAGGCTAGCACAAAGCCTTGACTCCACCCATAAAAGACTGAACCTACATTGCTCTTTTGGGAAGGCTAGTTGAACTTGAGAGACCTCTGGAGACCCAGAACAGACTGATCATAGAATCACAGAATTTTTTAGGTTGGAAAACACCTTTAAGATCATCAAGTCCAACTGTTAACCTAGGACTGCAAACTCTACCACTAAACCACGTCCCTAAGTGCCATGTCCACATAGCTTTTAAATATGTCCAGTGATGGTGACTCAACCACTTCCCTGGACAGCCTGTTCCAATGTTTAACAACCTTTTTGTTGAAAAAAAAACCATAACTCTCCCCTGGTGCAACTTGAGGCCATTTCCTCTTGTCTTATCGCTTGTTACTTGGGAGAAGAGACCAACACCCACCTCGCTACACCCTCCTTTCAGGTAGTTGTAGAGAGCAATAAGGTCTTCCCTCAGTCTCCTCTTCTCCAAACTAAACAATCCCAACTATTTCAGCTGTCCTAAGTCATAAGATTTGTGCTCCAGACCCCTCACTATCTTCATTGCCCTTCTCTGGACACACTCCAGCACCTCCATGTCCTTCTTGTAGTGAGGGCCCCAGACTGAGCACAGGATTCGAGGTGTGACCTCACCAGTGCTGAGTACAGGGGAATGATCACTTCCTTACTCCTGCTGTTATGCTATTCCTGATACAGGCCAGGATGCTCTCAGCCTTCTTGGTCACCTGGGCACACTGCTGGCTCGTGTTCAGTGACTGTTGACCAGCACTCCCAGGTTCTTTTCTACCTGGC